>NW_027511267.1:310000-517500 GCF_048772815.1 Callospermophilus lateralis
GAATCGGGTTGCTATGGTCATGGGGGCAAGCTATGTGGAATATAAGCCTGGTTGATGCATTCTTCTGCAGACCCTGACCTACCACAGGTGACAGATCTCCCTCACGCACTGGGTAACAGTTGAATTCTTTGTATTTCGTGAAGCAAATACAAAAATTCCATTTCAGCAGCAAGAAACACCACAAAAAGTGAAGGATGCCCAAATGGCTTCACAGTCCACATGTGGATACACTTAGCCCCCCGTGGCCACAGTTTACCCTAAAAGAGAGAATTCAACATTGCTGCCTCATGTTCATTGGAAAATAAGAAACCATGACCTCCAAGTCACATAGATGCAGACCCAGATTTGATGGTCTCACTACAAAGAAAGCTAAAATTCCCAACAACAACATATATTTCAAGTGCCCAACGTCAGAGGCAGATTCTCAAGAAGTCTTTAGGCCAGCAGAGCTCCATGGTTGTGGAGTGTTTACCCTGTCCCTTACTTTTGGAATCTCAGAAGGGAGGAAGATACACCAAGCCAATTGACGGCTCCTTTTGAAAAAATTGTACCACCAATGACATCATCAGCAAATATAACCCAACACTACCACAAGTTGCTGCACAAACAGATAGTTTACAATGCATACATGTGAGTTCACAATGTGTCCAGGCAAGTTCTGCAAGCAGTTCAGTGATGGCTATTGCAGAAGCTGTAGATTGGTTTTATCTTTGATTTCACCAGCACTGTGACGAAGATAGAAATTCTGGCAATAATGGCTAAAGAAAAAATTATGTAACATTCCAGAAAACACTGAAAGAAAACAATTTTCTTAACAATTTACATTGTCTTGGAGAGAATTATTAAATATAATAAAAAGGAAATGTGAAAGAAAACAAACAGATCTGTTAACCTCCTTTTTTGTTCACATTTTAAAACAATCCTCAACAGCTGTTTACCCAATTTAAATTAAAACATTTAAATAATGTGAATAAAAAAATATTTGGATCAATTTTTTCATGAGCCCTCATCACATATGATATATGGACATATGAACATTCAAACATATAACACAAAACACAAGTGTGCACACATAATATAATACATACAACACATAACCTAATAGTAAAGGCCTTATAACTTTTTACATGTGAAATCTCCATTGCAATGTTTAAAAACTCTATTGTCAAAAAATAGAACTGATCACCAAAACATTAAACTAGGTATGTATGAGCTCAAAAAAACAAAATAAAATGTGGGAAAAGGCAATAATAAAATAGATATTGAAAAAAGCATCCTGGTTCTATCTTAGATGTAAGGGTAGCCAAACTGGAATTTTGGATATCAGCTGATATGGACTTGAGTCAAATCATCTTCTTTTTGTTCTGTAGAAATCGCTTCAGTTAATCTCTCTGGAATCCAAATCGGCTGTTGTTCTCTCTGTGGAAACACACAAACAGGCCCCTGGCTCCAGACAATCATTGGGTCAGGACCTTGGTTAATCTCTCTGGAATCCAAATCGGTACTGTTTTTCCTGTGGAAACAGACAAACAGACCCCCGACTCCAGACAATTACTGGGTCAGGACCTTTCCATTGTCCTGTTAGAATATCTTTCCAAAGAACCTTGGGCTTATGCACATTTTTTGGACACATATGCCTTTCCCCAGCACTAAGTCCTGATGAATCCAAATTTTAAAAGTTTAGAATAAAAAGGGTTATTTTAAGTTTGTCTTTGGGGAATATATACCCTTTCCCAATTGCGTCTTTTTTGCTTTAATAAGTACTTTTTAATAGTTTGATGAGCTTTTTCAACTATGCCTTGTCCCTGTGGATTGTATGGGATTAATGTTATATGAGTAATGCCAAATGATGACCAAAATTGTTTAAAAGAGGTAGAAGTATAACCAGGGGCATTATCTGTTTTTAACTGTTTGGGAACGCCCACAGTGGCAAAATTTTGTAAGCAATGAGTGATAATATCTTTAGTTTTTTCTCCGGCATGAAGGGTGCCCATCAAAAATCCAGAAGAAGTATCAACTGTAACATACAAATATTTTAATTTTCCAAATCCTGGCAAGTGTGTGATGTCCATCGGCCAAATATGATTAGGTATCAATCCTCTAGGATTGACTCCAAGATTAACTTGTGGTAAAAAGGTCACACAATTTTGACATTGTTTTATTATTTGTCTAGCTTTTTCCTTAGTTATTTTAGAAGGCTTTTGTAAGGTATTAGCTTTGACATGGAACTTTTTACGAAAATTTATAGCTTCTTCTGGTGTAGAGAAAATATGTATGTCATGTGTACTTTTATTTGCTAAATCATTGCCCAAACTGATGGCTCCAGGCAATCCTGTATGTGCCCTGATATGTCCTATAAAGAATGGATCTTTTCTGTCCCAGATTATACTTTGTATAGTGGAAAGCAAGGAGAAAACAGTAGAGGAATGCGAAATCCTACCAGCATCTTCAAGGCATACTATAGCATTAACTATATGCTGACTATCAAAAATAAATTAAATACAGAATCTTTAAACATCACAAAAGCTTGTAATACTGCATTAAGCTCTACATTTTGAGCTGATTGTTTGGGTACTAAAAATGTAAAAGTTTGATCAGGTGTAACTATTGCTGCTGTACCATTATTTGATCCATCAGTAAATATATTTGGAGCATTCATGATAGGTGTTTTTCTTGTCAATTTTGGAAAAATTACAGGATGCGATGACCAAAAAGACAATAAAGGATTAGATGGTAAGTGATTATGAAATGAAACATTAGATTTGCACATGATTATTGCCCAAGTATTTAACTCATTAACTAACTCATCAATTTGATTCAGAGTATGTGGAGTAATAATTTTATTGGGAGCAATCCCAAGCACTCACTTTGCTGCTTTTATTCCTTTGAGTATTAATTGTCCTATAGCCTCAAGGTACCTAGTAAGAATAGTGTTAGGAGAATAAGATAAATGTATCTATAATAATGGACCTTCTTGCAAAAATACTCCTGTAGGAATATTTTTTGTTGGTAGACAATAAATAATAAAGGCAAACTTATATCAATTCTATCCAATTGCATATTTTCCATATATGTTTCAATGATTTTTAATGCCTTTCTTGCTTCAGGCGTTAACATGTACCGTGAATTGAGATATGATGGACCTTTTAGGATATCAAATAAATATCCCAACTCTCCTGTTGGTATACCTAGATAAGGCCTTATCCAATTTATGTCTCCTAATAACTTTTGAAAGTCGTTATGTGATTTGAGTTGATCTACTTGTATTTGAATTTTTGGTGGAGGTACATGGTTGAGGATAATAGAACACCTAAATAATTAATTGGAAAATTTAATTGTACTTTATCTATTGCTATATCTAGATTATTTTTTAATAAGTTTGTAAGTGTGGCATAACATTCTAGCAATGTGTTTTTAGCTTTGTGTGCTAATAATACATCATCCATATAGTGAAATATTTGTAGTTCAGGATTTTGATTTCTAAGTGGCTTGATTACTTTGTTAAAATAAATTTGATACATTGTTGGGCTGTTAGCCATCCCTTGAGGCAGTACTTTCCATTCATATCTCTGATCAGAACCTTCATGATTCAGTGCAGGGATAGTAAATGCAAAACGTGGACTATCCTCAGGATGAATTGGAATTGAAAAAAAAAAAAACCTTTAATATCTATAAGTAATTTTGTTAAACCCTCCTCCTATGGGCAATTCCTTTTAAAATGTCCTGTTTGTTCACAATTGTAGCATGTTCTTGGCCTGGCATCTAATGCCTGTTTTAGTGCAGCTGCCACAATTTGCCCTTCTTCATTAATGTCTCTGGCATCTAAAGCCTGTTTTACTGCAGTTGCCACGACTTGCTCTTGTTCATTAATGTCTCTACATAATTTAATATATGTGTTTAAATCTTCATGTTTCCATGGTCTAATTATATCTCTGCACCAACTATTCGCTTGCTCATAAGCCAGTTTTTTTAGTAATAGCATTGCTTGTTCTGTTTTCCCAGAACCTCTGGTACCTGTTTGAATAAGCCTATCGACAAATTCAGCATAAAGTTAATTAGCTCCTTGTATTACTTTAGATAATTGACCTTGTAAACCTCCAAGTCCTTGTAAAGTCTTCCATGATTTAATTGCATCTACAGCAATTTATGCACATACACCAGAATCATATGCAATTTGTTGCTGCTGATCCTCATAAGGTCCCTTTCCTAACAACATATCTAGATTTCTCTGAGGATAACCAGCTGCTGCATTTCGCATAGCCGTCTCCTTGCAAAATTCCTCATTGTCAACCTTCCATAACAGGTATTGTCCTCCATTTAGCACAACTTTACACATATTAGCGCAATCCGCTGGCTTCATGTTCAAGTTGTTAATGGTTTCGACCATGCTTACAGTGAAGGGTGCTTGAGGACCATAGGTTGTTACAGCCTCTTTTATCTGCTTCACTGTTTTGAAATTTAAAGCATGGTAAACTCGCTGCCCTCCTACCTCAAATATAGGGCATGTTAATATTTGAGATCTTGTCTCAGGATCCCAACTATCAACTGTGGGGGTTGGGGGCTTCCCAGCATATGGAGGTGGCCTTGTTAGTTGGACACTTACGTCCTCTGGTGATAGAAAAGTATTAGTAGCAGTCTCCTGTAGAGGTGGTTCTGTTGGTTGGACACTTACACCCTCTGGTGATAGAAAGGTGTTAGTAGTAGTCTCCTGTTGTAAATTTCCCCCTGATGGCTTTTACTGTTTTACACTTTCTTTCTCTGTCTGACTAGCTTGAGAGGCCTTCTCTTTTACATGATTTTTTTCCTCTGTCTGACTGGTTCGAGAGACCTTCTCTTTTACTTGAATTTTTTCCTCTGTCTGACTAACTTGAGAGACCTTCTCTTTTACTTGAATCAATATGTCTTCTCCTTCCTCTACCATTGTCTGAACTGAAGGCTTTTGACTAAACAAACAAGATACGAAAATCCACAATGGCAATGTGCCAACTGGCAGAGTCCCTGGGCTTTTCTTTTCTATTCTTTTTAAATCTTCACCATGATGGTTCCATTGTGATATATTTAACAACTCCTCCTTAAAAAGCCATGGGCTACATTTTTGTATTGTATCAACGTATGCCCTGACTGCTCTTAATTTTACTGGGATGCCTCCTTCCTCTAACAATTTACTTAACACTTTTTCAGTTTGTTTTTTTTTTCTAATTTCTGATGCCATATTTCTACTATAATACAACCCAACAAGATAACACCAAACAAAACAGAGATAGAATGAAATAAAAATGGAAAAACAAAATATCATTATAGCCTTTCTCTCTATCTGTTCCTCAGACACAAATAGTTTTTCCTCAGATGTGAGCGGTTTTTCTTCCGTCTCACTCGTCTCCAGGGACAGGCAATTTAAAGCAAATGTGAAGCAAAACAAAAGAGGAATCTTAAAATGGCTACTCATCCTCTTGTCCTGCCCTCAGGGGCGAGCAGTTTACCTTATCAGTTACCCTCAGTCGCTCCCCATGCGAGCCACCAAATGCTGCAGTCTGGCTGGGCACAATCAGGAGCCACTTTTCAAAAGAAAGCAACTTTATTTTTAGAACCACACACGCCAAGCAAAAGAGCCTCTCAGGAAAAACCCTCAGAGCCCCAACTGTCACCACCGGCTTCCCACAAGCCTTTCCCTCCCACACAAGCCTCTCTCCACTTCCCACAATCCTCCTGCTCTTGAGGCCGATTGGCTGGGTCACGCGCGGAGTCAAAAAAGTCCCCCAATAAGCAGCTCTGTGATCTGAAAAGGCAGGGAAGCAGCCCAATGAGCATCACCGCAGAGGAGCCAATCAGCTAGATGTTGCTGGGGCCGCTGTGAGCCAAATATCAGCTGGCAGTCTGAAAGGGTGGGGAAACAGCTCAATGAGCATCTCCAATGAGCATCACCGAAAAGGAGCCAATCAGCTAGATGTTGCTGGGGCCACTGTGAGCCAATCATCAGCCGGCAGCTGAAAGTTTGCAGGCAGCTGGAAGTTTGCTGGGCCCCTTAGGCTGCAGCTATGAACAGGAGTTGTATGCACCATTCACTGAAGGTAGTTTTCAGTACTAGGAAACAAATATGTATTTCAGGTGGATGAATATTTCTGACAATAATCTGGTGAAAAGTTGATTATAAATCCACATACTTGAACATGAATAAATTTAGGGAGTGCAAATAAGACATATATATTTCATATTTTGAAAAATCTGTAGAGTGTGTGTGTATACACACACACACACACACAGATATTAAAATGTAGCAACATATATGCCAATCGAAATTCACCATGAAATACACAACATTCACAGATCCAAACATATTCAATTTACTTAACAGGGATTTATGTATAATGTTGTTCTACTAGGAGGCTCTCCCATAGTTTGAATTTCAGTTCCAACAGCGTTTACGAGGAGTGATCCCTTCTCAAAATTTGTATCTGCCAATTCAGCCACCTCACAAGAATGTAGGTGTGATACCAGCTGGGATTCGATATGTGCATATAAAAATACATGTGCTGAATAGGCTACACACAAAGGGAGACAGGAATTCACATATTTGTTAACTTTAAAAACACATGGATATCTATTTCAATTAAAAATAGACTGGATTTATAACACATAACCTTTATCATGCAAAAGGCAAGTTCAAGAATACACCATGCCTCTTCTGAACTGCTTGTATTTCAATTCTGATTTGGTTACTTTTCTGCATCATATTAGAATTAGTAGTCAGAGTGTAGTAGGGTATAAGTTAGTGTCAGGGATTCAGTATTTCAAATGGAAAATTGGAAAATGAATCCAATGTGTATGCAATATGTGTTACACAAATAACTTCCCACTCTAATTCAGAAAATGACTTGACATAACCTTCGCCCAAAGAAAGACAAAATTAGAGGAGAAGAGTCAGAAAATCTGTAAATACATATATGGAATGGAAAATTCTCAGAAGTTTAAAACTTTTGAGGCTTTAGAGGAGCTTCCAAAACTTAGGGACAGGGTAAAACTCCACAAACATGGAACTCTACTGGCCTAAAGACTTCTGGAGATACTGACAATGAGGTTGGGCACTTGAAATATACGTTGTTGTCAGGAGCTTTAGCTTCCTTTTTAGTGAGAACATCAAAGCTGAGTCTGCATCTATGTGACCTGGAGGACATGGTTTCCTATTTTTCAATGAACATGAGGCAGCAGTGTTGAATTTTCTCTTTGTAGCTAAACTGTGACCACTCAGGGCTAAGTGTCTCCCCATGTGGACTTGAAAGCCATTTGGTCATCCTCCAGTGTTCGTGTTATTTCTTGCTCCTGCACTGGGTGTTTTGTATTTGCTTCAAGGCATATAAGGAGTTCAACTGAGACACAGTCCTGGAGAGTGTCCTGTAATATGTGGGGGGTCAGGGTCTGCAGGAGAATGCAACAACCAGGCTTCTATCCAACATTGCTTGCCCCCTTGATCATAGCAACCAGATTGTAAAAATTGCCCTGAAAACTCTCTATGTAACAATATGCCTTTATATACAAGGGTGTGCTGGCTGCACCATGTCATTCACAAGCCATTTGGAGCCAGTGTAAGATCCACATGACCCCA
This sequence comes from Callospermophilus lateralis, assembly GCF_048772815.1. NCBI lineage: Eukaryota > Metazoa > Chordata > Mammalia > Rodentia > Sciuridae > Callospermophilus > Callospermophilus lateralis. The sequence continues at coordinate 317,601 of NW_027511267.1, forward strand.
CCACAGATGTTTTATCACACACCTGCACACCACTGCTCTAGGCCTACTACTCAGAAAGCTCCAACTTACTGACATCTCAGTTCTAGGCACTGTCTGGTACCCTCATGATCAGCAACAGGACATCCTAAGGTTCTCCAGTGCCACCTGGTCATGGAAATTTCAAAAATGAAGTTTTTGAAATTTCATAAATGAAGTTGAAGGCACTGTGGGTTTCAATTCATTCAGGAACCATTAAATGATGAGGAAGCTCATTTCAATGAAAGCTCTGGAGAACTCTCAGATACAAGGCTTCCCAAAGAGTAGGCAAAAGGTCACATTGTGGTCTACAATGTGAGGTCCATGTGTGTTTTTACTCTCAACTACGGCTGCCAATCTTTCAGAATAAAATCATGGCATATCTTGGATGAGATTCCCAGTGCTCTGTGGAAAGCCCCCCCTGGGCGTAGATCTCAGTTTCCAAGGACGACTCTCATGGGTGGACTCCTAAAATCCAAACACAATACATGGCAATACTTCTCTGAGGTCAGTTACAGAACACAGTCTCTAAGGGGAATCACACCTGATTTCAATCCTAGGTGCACCCAGTCATCTCTTCCAAACGCCAAACAAATGACCACAATTAAAACGAAAACACTCCCACATGGCCCTTATCTTCTTCCAATAGACACACATAATAACCATTGGCTGGGGGTTTTCATGAGGGGCGCTGTGCAAGACAGTGTCCAAAATAAACTTCCTTGCCCCTCATTTGCCTAAAGTCAGGGTGTCCTGAACACCCTTCCTGTTAACCATGAGTGATCAAATAGGACTGCTGTTAATACTGTTTTAATTCTCCAATTTGAGGCCTACTGGCTCTGCGGTTTAGATTCTTTATGTGAATTGGAGTTATGAGAAAACCCACGCATCTCTGGGCTAGCCTCTGCAGGGCTTTGAAGAACTCATTTGACCGAAAGATCCCGATTCACAATTGATAAAGGTCAGGATCCTTAGAGGAAGGCGAGAGACTTCATCCACAATGACTGCTCTTTTGGCCATTTTGGTTTTGGATACAGAAGAGATTTTTCTTTAGATCCCTCAGGTGCTGAAACTCTAACCACAGCATCACAGAGGGCAAAGAGGCTTATTCAGACCCATCCCATTTCAAAGCAATTAAGCAAAGAGCCACAGGTGATGCCCATTCATTACAATTTGAAAACTGTTTGCTTCAGCCTTCACCAAGGGGTGGCCTGAGGCAAAGACCTTCCTGACATTCAGGGCAAAAGAACAATAGGTAAGCAAAAGGCCCAAAGCAGGGTTTCCCACTGAGACTCTTCTGGTCACGCTGGTATCTGAGTTTTCTGAGATGCTCGCCATTTCCTTCAGCTATCCAGTACATGGCCATGTCACAGAGTTTGGTGGTGGTACATATCTTGAACACAAAACCATTTGCCCATTCTGGACAGTGCCCACAATTCAGGAAGAAAACAGAAACTTAAGGAGATAGGAGGTGTTGCCAATCGAAAAGTCAAACCGCAGTCCATTCACAAATTGGGCAGAATGAATGCTGGGAAGCTTTCTACTAGACAGGACACATCCATTGATACATTCTCTTTTCTAATGTCGACAACCACGGACACAGTGGGATACACAGACCTAGAAACACTCGCCTTGTCAAATGACTTACTAGAAATAGTCCACTCCAAACCAAAAAAACTGCTTTTCCTATCAATTCTCAGAACATGTGACAAAGCCACAAACACACACCCACACCCACAAAGGCAACTTCTTTACCCAAGAAGGTCTGTGAATATCTGGAGTGTCCTCTGACTGGTTGGCCATTATTTGTTCCCCCAAAATGGCCTGTCCTGTCTCAGATCTGGTCTCCTTGGCCAACACTGTGAAGTTGTCAGGAGCCAGTGGTGAGCCACTACCTGCTTTTTCATGAAAGACCCCTCTTCAGAGCTTTCCTGGCATTTGGCCATACTCATATCAGTAGGTACCAAAAAAGACTTACTCTGTTCTTGGTAAATCCAAATAAGTTAGCCCACTGGGACTGTGACTGGGACTGTCTCTGGATGCCAGGCTTCTTGGATCCCAAGTTCAGAGAGCTCCATCACCAATAAATTAGTTAGTTCACTTCCTTCAGGAACTGAATTATGACACTGCCTTGGCAACCACTTTGTTTTAACAGTAGCTTCGAAGGGTCTCATGTGATGGAGGCTGCCTCTACTTCCTGTGACAGTTTCACAAGTTAAAATGGTATATCAACCATAGGCACCTGGGAACAGCTCACCATACAAGCCTCGTTTGCTCCGTCTTCTCTACATAAAGAAGAAAGTGGCTGATTCAGACAAATCCCTTCATTCTGAGCAGGTTGTTTGCCATGGAAGATGACTTTTGCTCTCTCAGGTCCTAAATAGCTGCATACATCTTCTCCAGGGATCATTTCTGCATGGACCTTGAGGTTCTCTGCCGGTGGAAGATCCCCTCTATTTCTGTATTGTAAGACAAACTCTGTCCCTGCTCTTCTGTATAGTTAGATTGAGGGAAAAGTGTATGGTAAGGCTTAATAACAGGTTCGATTTGGCTTGGGAATCATTCTGATTGATGAATAATGGTATTGGGTACCTGTGATATTTACAAGAATATACAAGTGAAATATAAGTATGAAAACAGAAATCTAGGTAAGATATGAAGCCCAGAAGAGCATTAGGCCCTTGATTGGGATACTTAGCTTTGAATTTTGTTCTGCACAGATGTGTCAGATAAATCGATATACCATGGCATTGGACCTTGTACCTTGGATGATTGAATGTTGAAGAGAACATCCAGTCAAACAGGGATAGTCGGTATTATTAGAAAGATAGTTGGTAGGTTTAGGAAGAAGGGTGAGTATAGGATTGGCAGCAAAAGTTCTTTAGCAATTGGGTTTCAGATAGAGAGTGAATGTAAAAGTTAGTATATGTGAAGAGTCAGTCACAATGATGAACTGGGGAAAATATATAGGAAAGCAGATATGAATACAGATATTATGAAATCAGGCAAAGTATAAAGTCAGTGATAGGATTAGGCATTTTTAACAGGGTTGTTGTTGAATATATAATCTAAGGAAGAAACAAATATGTACTCAACAATAGGATTGACATTTGAGAGCATTAGGCAACCTGCACATAGATGTTTTTAGTAATCCATGCTCACTTTCCATTTAGGCTTTCGTACAATCAAAGTGTGACCTTTGCTTTTTTGTCGAGAATATTACTGTGATAAAATGTATATGGACATCAGGTGACATGAGTATTTCTTCCACCATTTCTGTGAGCAATATTTTGAAGACGTATAAATAAGTGTTGGGTGTAAAATTAGGTGTACCTGGAGTCTTTGGATATAGAGATAATGCATGAATAGACCATCCTGAGAATAAATAATATAACTGGTTCCAACTTTAAATAATTTTTTGAATTGATATCTGAAAATATACAGAAAATCTTATATTTCTATACAATCATTCATTCCATCCTGTTACATTCTAATGGTAATATGAGTGTTATGGTTTATCATGAAGAGTGTGTGAGTTTTGCTTCAAAAGTGATTGTGGAGGTCAAAAATAATGTGTTTGGCAAGAAGTCTCATGAAAAGACCAGTTAAGAGACCTGGAGGAATAAATGTGTTCTGAAGAAGGAATTGATTAAACATGAAAAAAATTCTTATAAATTTGTGAAACTCTGGATGAAATATATATACTATGAGATATATATATATATATATATATATATATATATATATATATATATATATATATATATATATATATATATTTGAATATATGTAGAATACATAGGTAAAATATATGTATGAAAACAGAAATCTAAGTAAGATTTGAAGCCCAGAAGGGCATTGGTCCCTTGATTGGGACTACTTAGCTTTGAATTACTTTCTGCAAAGTTGTCTCAGATAAATCCATATACAATGACATAGGACCTTGTACCTTGGATGATTGAATGTAGAAGCGAACATCCAGTCAAAAAGGGATAGTTGGTAGTGAAAGTTTAATAAAATAGGTACTTGTCACTTCCTGTGTTTCTGTACGCTTAATAAAACACTGTTGAAATCTTGAGAATTGTTTGCTAATCTTGTTCCCAGAATGTGCTGTCCCCATCTGCCAAACTGCAGATTGTACTCCCTCACCCGGTTAAGCGCTAACCGCCCACTGACCCTTACCCATGAATAAACTTCCCTCCCTGCCCTCTCCAAGAAAAGTATATAAGCTCTGCTGAAGCTGTTCTCAGGGCTCTCTGCTCTATTCAAGTGAACTCTGAGCCCCAGAATGCTGGACCCCCAGTAAATCCTTTGCTGTTGCATGTTAAAGTCTCTTGGTTGTCCCTTCCTCTGACACTAGCCCGACCTTTACATATGGAGGTTCCACAGAGATCAAGCAGCAGTGGACGAGAGACCCCAATGGACCCCCCTCAGATAAGTAAGGCGCCTCTTTCTGGTTTCAGGTTTCAGGTTAGGGTTTGGCAAAATGGCTGTCAATGAAGAGCGTGAGCTCTCTCTGATGGTGGCTGACAGTCGTGTTACAGAACCACAGGCCACGTCCCTGGAGGACGCCTGAGAGGACTCGGGAAATTGAGGAACAATAGTCTCCTTGACTCAGTGATATTTTGTTTCCGATTCAGTATTGCCAGTCCATCGGATTTTGCCGGCTACTCAGTCATGGTCTCAGTGTTGAACGTCCATTGCCTGTCTTTATTGTCTTGTCTTGCCTGTGTCATGTGTCTTGCTTTCACTGTTTGTGTATCTCTCATTATGGAACAGAGCACTTCAATGCCTCTGTCCCTGACCCTTGATCACTATACCAAAGTCCGTTTAAGGGCTCAGAATCTCATTATTTCAGTAAAGCCCCGGATGTGGCAGACTCTCTGTACCTCAGAATGGCCCACCTTTGGAGTCGGATGGCCCCTAGAAGGATCTTTCTACTTCCCACTAATTTATAATTCAGAGATATTGTCTTTCAGCCGTGGCCAGATAGTCATCTGGATCAACAGCCATATATTTTAATTCAGCAGGACCTCTGCAAATTTCCTCCTCAATGGGTCAAGCCTTTCCTTGCCCCTGCCCCCGCAATGACTCCTTCCCCCAGGAACTCACAAACACTCTGCTCCTCCTCCTCCTCCACACTCTGTTTTCCCTGTGTCACCAGATTTGAGTCTACTGGACTCTCCTCCCCCTCCTTATCCCCTGCCCTCATCCTCTAACCCCCAACACCCTCTAAGTGAAACCCCTGCTGCTGACTCAGCCTCTCCTCCATTGAAGGAAGCTAAGCCGGCCCAGCGCCCTCCAGGTAATTCCCCTGCAGCACACACAGCACCTCCTCCCATGGAGGAAGCTGGCCCTGCTAAAGGAACTCGCTGGCGGTGAATGATTGAAAACCCTGGAACTCTTGGGATGCCTCCCCTTCGACCCTATGGACCAATGATTGACAATGGCCATTGGGGGAAAATTCAAGCCTACCAGTATTGGCCGTTTTTCTCTTCAGACCTATGTAACTTAAAAAATTACAATCCCCCTTTTTCCGAGGACCCCACCCGGCTATCAGGTGTGGTTGAGTCATTGAAGTTTTCACACCAGCCTACTTCGGATGACAGCCAACAACTGCTAGGGACTTTCTTCATGACAGAGGAAAAAAAGGGAATTCTCCAGGAAGCTAAAAAAAATCCTTGGACCAGGTGTGCATCCGACACAACTTACCAACATAATCAAAGCCGGCTTTCCCTTGAACCGACCCAACTGGGACCCCAACACCTTTGAAGGCAGGGAGCATCTGTCCACTTATCACCGGGCTCTAATAGTGGGTCTCCGAGCAGCCGCTAGTGACCAACTAATTTGGCCAAGGTAAGAGAGATTATCAGGGGCCTGATGAATCTCCCTCTATGTTTCTAGAGAGAATTATGGAGGCATATAGGAGCTATAATCCTTTTTATCGTCAGGCAGAGAATCAAAAGGCATCTGTCACGATGGCCTTTATTGGGCAAACTGCCCTGGATATTAAAACAAAGTTACAAAGCTTAGATTGATTACAAGATATGACTTTGAGAGATTTAGTCAGAGAAGCTGAGAAGGTATACTATAAGAGAGAAACTGAGGAAGAGAAGGGAGCAAATGGAGGATAAAAGAAACAAAAGGCAGAGTAAGGCATTGACTAAGGTCCAGGTCACAACAACAAATAGGCCAAAAATTAAGAAACAGGGAGACAAGAAGGTATACGTTGGCCCACGACAGAGGCCACCCTTGGCCTCAGATCAATGTGCCTACTCAAACAAAAAGGACACTGGGCCAAAATTGACATAGAAAGCGACAGCCACGCCAGCCAGCCATTCTGACTCTGGAGGATGACTAAGAAAGTCGGGGCTCAGATCCCCTCCCCGAGCTCAGAGTAACTTTTGAAGTGGAGGGGACCCCAGTAAACTTTGAAGTGGATACAGGGGCAATATACTGAGCCCATAAGGCCACATTGGGCCCTCTATCAAATAAAAAATCTCTATTTCAAGGGGCTAATGGCAGTAAATATCGGGCTTGGACAACTAAGAGGACCATGGACCTGGGAAAAGGAAAAATCCATCACTCCTTCCTAGTAGTCCCAGAATGCCTGGCCCCATTGATCGGCGGAGATCTGCTCACCAAGCTCTGGGCCAAAATAAATTTTAACCCTGAAGGCCCTTAAGTGGAATTTCTAAATCTTTCAGTAAAAACTCCAAGAGCCACGGCGCTAACTATGTCAGTAGAAAATGTACATCAACTCACTCACCTTGGTTCAAAGAAACTGCAGGCATTCCTGAAGGATCAAGAACAGAGTTTTCCACTAACAGACTCACAGTGAAGAAAATAACTGAATGGGTAACAAAAGCCTGTCGGGTTCATCAATTGGTAAATGCTTACCTTTCCAAGCTTCCTGTATGAAAGCACATACGAGGAACCAAACCAGGACAATACTGGGAAGTGGACATTACTGAAATAAAGCCAGCAAGGTATGGACTTAAATATCTCCTAGTCTTTGTAGATACATTTTCAGGATGCATTGAAGCCTTCCCCACAAAAAAAAAAAAGAAAAAAAAAAAGAAAAGAAATAGCGCAAATTTTGGTCAAGAATATCCTAGAAGATATTTTTCCAAGATACAGCCTGCCTAAGTTAATAGGGTCTGATAATGGACCGGCGTTCATGGCCCAGGTAAGTCAGGGGTTAGCCAGGACCCTGGGGATTAATTGGAAGTTACATTGTGCTTATAGACCCCAGAGTTTAGGACAGGTAGAAAGAATGAACCAAACCATTAAACAGACCTTAACAAAATTAAGCTTAGAGACTGGAATAAAAGATTGTACTATGCTCCTGCCTTATGCACTGTTAAATGAAGAAAATACTCACTCTGATTTTAGTGTAACCTCACCCCCTATGAAATTCTCTATGGTGCCCCTCCTCCAGTAAGGGACCTAACACCAACTCTAAGACCTTACAATCCCTTCCACACCAGCTTGCTTGACAGACTTAAAGCTCTTGAAAGAATTCAGCGACACCTGTGAAAACAGCTGGCCACTGCCTACCAAACTGGAGACGAGGGGACTCCACATCGATATCAAGTAAGAGACTTTGTCTTCGTAAGACGACATCAGGTGACATCGCTGGAACCCCGCTGGAAAGGACCATTCCAGGTGCTACTTATAACACCTAGAGTGGTAAAGGTAGATGGAATCACTTCCTGGATCCATGCCTCTCATCTCAAGCCTGCGCCCTGTCCAGACATTGACTGGAAACTGGAATTGGCTGGAAACTGGAAAAGACTGGTAACCCTTTCAAATTGCACATTCGCCGTGTGGATAAGGCTATAGACTCTCCCCTTGACCACCAGTATTTCTAACCCTCATCACCCCTTTCAGCAGCGATGGCTGATCACAAATCCTACTGGACAAGAAGTTTAATCAATCTTGCATACAGCCCCCTTAGGGACCTGGTGGCCATCTCTCCACCCAGACATTTGTCAGCTGGCTATATGTCTTTCCAATTCAGATATCCCTGAAGAAGAGGATCCCACTAAAATTCCATTAAATCCCTTCCGTATCATATGTAATGGAAACAAACATTATGGATGTAGGGACACGTGAGCCAGATGCAGGTCGGCTAGCCTAGATTACTATGTTTGCCCGGTGAACTATCAAAGCCACAAACAGCCATGGCTGTGTGTGGGAAAAGCCGACTTCTTCTGTAATCAAGGGGATGTGAGCATACAGGGGCTGCACGATGGAACCCAAACTCCTAATCAAATTCAGTACACAGCATTGGCCATATTACCAATAAGATAACCTAAATCGATGGCCCCCAGAGGGGTCTCTAGATCCTCAAATTCTGTGGAACCTTTTTAACTTTGGGAAGGGCTCAAAGGCGTGAAAAGAGATTCCCCTATGTGGAGGCCTTTTCCGTCTTTCGCTCACATCCTGAACTATGCTTCTCCAATAGATCCTCACCCTCAGCCTTCTGCTCTAGTCTCTCTGCTGTCACTCCCACCTCAACAACCTGATTTCTCCTATCCCGTTACTAGATCAACAACCCAAACATCCGCCGGTTCTCAGACCATTGCCCCCTTGCTGTGGTAGCAGGTACTTAGTTACCACACTACCCACTCACTCCTCTCTTCTCCTGTCAGCACCCATACGGGGTTTCACCAGGTCCTTTTACCAGCTAACCTAAAGCTCAAAACAGCTGAGAAGACCCCTATCCAAGATGTAATAAAAATGGTCTTTAAAGTTGCTTTGTCATCACTGAAAACAGGTTACTAAGAATTTAAAGTCCCTCACAGGCTTTTTGGATACACACTCCCATCTTCCCCTCTTTTCTACCTGTTCTACTGCTCAAGTTTTTGTTGCTAGAAAATCCCAAACCCCTTTCCCATTATTCTTTTACATCTCTCCGTACTCATTCTCAGATCCTCGGAACTGCTCTAAGTCCCGCCTTCCCTCTCTTTCCCCTCTGTTCCACACCCACAGAAAAGTCTTAACTGATCTTCTCCAGATATCTTCACCATGGCTGACTTTAGGACCTTCAGCAAAAGAGTCAATATAAAAGAGTTCAGTGTAGACAAACTTTCTGTTTTCATGTGGCCCTGTTCTACTTGGCCACTGGCTAAAACAATCAGTACTTGTAAGCTAGACACCCCCTTACTAGTTTTTCACAAAATATGTGAACAAGGCCTCTGACTTTGAGCTGGGGCTTCAAAGAGATGGCTACATTTCTATGATAAAGAAGTTACCAACTGGCTCCATGGTAATAGCTGGCAAGCGGAAAAAAGAAAGGGATGAAATATCTCTCCCCCTCCCAGGTGTCCTTGAAATGTTAATTTGCTCAGAACAGAGGAAAAAAACATAAAAAAACTGCTTTTTGTGAATTTCTGCTGACTGTGAACTTCTGAGCACATTCCCTTACATGTTGGGTACAAAATTCTGAAACTTCCTAAACTTGGGGTTCATGGGATTAATTGATTACAACAGAAGCAATGCCCTCTGAATCCGTTTGCAACCAAATAGGACTGTTTCCCTAGCTTTGGTGATATCTTAGGTGCCTTGTCTTGACTGTTCCTACAACAGTATAATTCTATATACTTAAACAGTTTTATGTTTTCATTAAATGGTCAACAGTGGTGATTAAATGTGTAATGGTGCAGAGGTTACCCAGAGTGCTCTATCATGATGCAGGTTCATTTGAAGATCAAACAGGGGGGCATACAACCCGGTTCCACAGGGAACATATATCCCTCACTTCAGCCATCCTATTAGGAATACGAGTTGCTGCAGGGGAGGTCACAGGAACCACTGCCTTGGTCCATGGTACACAGCAAAATACCCAATTAGAAGCAGCAATAGACCAAAACTTAAAGATATTAGAAACCTCCATCACAGCTTTGTGGGAATCTTTAACCTCTCTCTCTGATGTTGTTTCATACAACAATCGAGGGTTGGACCTCCTCTTCATGAGAGAATGGTGCCTTTGTGCTGCATTGAGGGAAGAATGTTATTTTTATGTCAACAATACTGGAGTTGTAAAAAAATTATGAGTAAAATAAAAGGATGCCTTGAAGAGTGTCAACGAAAGAGAGAGGCCCAAAAAGGGTGGTTTGAGTCTTGGTTCACACAGTCCCCCTGGTTAACTATACGTTTATCAACCTTGGCCAGTCCAATAATAATAATCACATTCTTGCTAACTATAAAACCCTGTTTGCTCAACCATGTATTTTCATTTCTCCAACCTCAAATTAGACAAGTTAAACTTATGGTAATACCGCACTAGCAGACATAGAATGTGACACCACTCCAATGATCACTTTTATGATTAAAAGTAGCCAGAAGAAGACGTGGGGAATGAAAGGTTAATAAAATGGTACTTGTCACTTCCTCTTTTTCTGTATGCTTAACAAAACACTGTTGAAATCTTGAGAACTGTTTGCTAATCTTGTTCCCAGAATGTGCTGTCTCCAACTTCCAAAATATATAATGTACTCCCTCTCCCGGTTGCATGCAAACTGCCCACTCGCCCTGACCCATCAATAAACTTCCCTCCCTGCCCTCTACAAGGAAAACACATAAGCTCTGCTTAAGATGTCCTCAGGGCTCTCTGCTCTATTCAAGGGAGCTCTGAGCCCCAGCATGCTGGACCCCCAATAAACCCTTTGCTGTTCCATGAGACAGTCTCTTGGTGGTCTCTTCCTCCGACGCTCACCTGAACATTACTTGGATGATTGAATGTAGAAGAGAACATCCAGTCAAAAAGGGATAGTCGGTAGGATTAGGAAGATAGTCGGTATGTTTAGGAAGGAGAGTGAGTATAGGATTTGGAACAAAAGTTTTTTAGCAATAGGGTTTTGGTTAGAGAGTGAATGTAAATGTGAGCACATATGAACCATCACAATGATGAACTGGGGAAAATATGTAGGAAAGCAGGTATCAATAGAGACATTACGAAATCAGGCAAAGTATAAAGTGTGTAATAGAATTAGGCATTTTCAACAGGGTTGATTTTGGATATATTATCTTAGGAAGAAACGAATATATTGTCACAAATAGGATTGACTTTTGAGAGCATTAGGCAACCTGGACATGGATGTTTTTAGTAATCCATGTTCACTTTACATTTAGGCTTTGGTAGAAACATAAGTGTGACCTTTTCTTTTTGTGTCCAGAATATTACTGGGTTAAATTGTATATGTAGATCAGGTGACATGAATATTTCTTCCACCATTTCTGGGAGCCATAATTTGAATACGTATAAATTAGTATTGAGTTTACAATGAGGTGTACCCTGTGTCTATGAATATAGAGACAATGCATGAATAGACTATACTGTGAATAAATAATATAACTGGTTCCACTTTAAATAATGGATTGATTTGATATCTGAAAATATATAAGAAATCTTATATTGATATACAATCATTCATTCCATCCAGTTATACATCTAATGGTAATATTAGGGTTATGGTTTATCATGAACGGTGTGTGAGTTTTGCTTCAAAAGGGATTATGGAAATCGAAAATAATGGGTTTGGTAAGAAGTCTCATGAAAAGACCAGTCAAGAAACATGGAGGAATACATGTGTTCTGAAACAGAAAATTATTGAAAGTGAAACACATACCCATATTTTTGCTAACTTGTGGATGAAATATATACTCTATTATGTGCATTACCTGAAGAAATAGTAATGTACCAGTGGCGAATAAGAATGAACATGAAAATACACATCATGTCCCATATGAATCTACTTGCATTAATGAGAAACCTGGTCAATTATTGTAGAAATATTAGGATATGTATGCACCATTCACTGAAGTTAGTTTTCATTACTAGGAAGCAAATATGTATTTAAGCTGGATGAATATTTCAGAGAATAACCTTTTGAAATGTTGACTATAAATCCACATACATGAATATGAAAAAATTTAGGGAGTGTATAATAAGGCATATATATTTTATATTTAAAAAAAATCGGGAGTGTGTATATATACACAGAGAGAGAGAGAGAGAGACATTAAAAAGTAGCAATATATATGCCAATCGAAATTCACCGTGATATATATATCTTACACAGATAGAAAAATATTCAATTTACTGAACATGGATTTATGTATAATATTGTTCAACTAGGAGGCTCACACATAGGATGAATTTTCAAATCCCATAGCGTTTAGGTGGAGTGATCACTTCTCATCATTTGTATCTGTCAAGTCAGAAACCTCACAAGAACGTATGTGTGATACCAGGTAGTATTCTATATGTGCATATAAAAATAGATGTGCTCAATAGGTTACATAAAATGGGAGAGAGGAATTCACATATTTGTTAAATTTAAAAATACATGGAGAACTATTTCAATTTAAATCGACTAGATTTATAGCACCTACATTTTGTCATGCAAAAGCCATGTCCAACTATACACCATGCCTCCTCTGAACTGCTTGTATTTATATTCTGTTTGGGTTATTTTTCTCCATCTTATTAGGACTAGTAGTCAGAGACAAGTAGGGTATGGGTTAGTGTCACGGATTCAGTATTTCAAATGGAAAATAGGAAAATAAATCCAATGTGTATGCAAATATGTGCCACAAAAAATATTCCCACTCTCATCCAGAAAAATGCCTTGAAATTATCTTCGCCCCAGGTAAAACACAATTAGAAAAGAAGAGTTAGAAAATCTGTGAATACATATGTGGAATGGAAAATGCTCAGGAGTTCACAACCTTGGAGGTGGTAGAGGAGTTTCCAAAAGTAAGGGACAGTGTATACACTCCACAATCATGGAGCTATGCTGGCCTAAAGACTTCTTGAGAAACTGCCTCTGAGTTTGGGCATTTGAAATATATGTTGTTGTCAGGAGCTTTAGCTTCCTATGAAGTGAGACCATCAAACCTGGGTCAGTATCTATGTGACCTGGAGGACATGGTTTCTTATTTTCCGATGAACATGAGGCAGCAGTGCTGAAGTCTCTTTGTAGGTAAACTGTGGCCTCTTCGGGCAAAGTGACTCCCCGTGTGGACTTTGAAGCCATTTGGTCATCCTCCACTTTTCGTGGTGTTTTTTGCTGCTGCACTGGGAGTTTGGTATTTGATTCATGACATACAAGGAGTTCAACTGAGACACAGTGCATGAGGGAGTCTTGTAACGTGTGGTGGGTCAGGCTCTGCAGGAGAATGCACCAACTGGGCTTCTATCCCACATTGCTTGCCGCCTTGACCATAGCAACCTAATTCTGAACATTGCCCAGAAAACTCTGCATATAACAAGATGCCTTTTCATATAATGGTCTCCTGGCTGCATCAAGTCAGTCACAAGCCATTTGGACGCCAATGGCAGATCCACATGGCCACATCACAGATGTATTATCACACACCTGCCTACCACTGCTCTAGGCCCACTACTCAGCAGGCTCCAACTTACTGGCATCTCTGTTCTACACCATTTTCATGAAACCCAGTCAATCAAGGCACTGTCTGTTACACTCATGATCAGCAACAGGACATCCAATGGTTCTCCAGTGCCATCTGGTCATTGGGAATTTCAAAAATTTCATGGTGTTGATCTTTCCATTTTTCAAGAATGAAGTTGGAGGCACTTTGGGGTTTCCATTCATCCAGGAACCATTACATGGGGAGGAAGCTCATTTCAATGAAAGCTCTGAGGAACTCTAACAGGCAAGGCTTCCCAAACACTGGCCAAAAGGTCACATGAAGCCAGGCCCATTGAGGTCTACAACGTGAGGTCCATGTGTCTTTTGACTCTAACTATGGCTGCCAAGTTTTTCAGAATAAAATCATGTGATATCCTTGCTGAGATTTTCAGCTCTCTGTGGAAAGCCATCCTGGGCCTAGATCTCAGGTTTCAAGGGCAACTCTCATGTGTGGCCTCCTACAATGGCAACACAATTAATGGCAATACTTCTCTGAGGTCAGTTCCAGAACTCAGTCTCCAAGGAGAATCACACCAGAGTTCAAGCCCATGTGGACCCTGTCATCTCTTCCAACCGCCACACAAATGACCACAATTAAAACCAAAACATTCCCACATGGCCCTCATCTTCATCCATATAGGCACTCATCATAAACTCTGGCTGGAGGTTTCCATGAGGGATGCAGCCAAAGACAGTGTCCAAAATATCCACCATTGCCCCTCATTTGTCTAAATTTAGGGTGGTCTGGAAACCCTTTCTGTGAACCAAGAGTGATCAAATAGGCGTGCCGTTAATACTGCTCTGCTTCTCCAATTTGAGGCCTACTGACTGTCAGGTATAGATTGCTTATGTGATTTGGCATCATGAGAGAAACCAAGCACTTATGCAGGACTTTGAATAACTCATTTGACCTATAGGAATCCTATTCTCACTTGATGGACGTCAGGAACCTAACAGAGGAAGGCAAGAGTCTTCATCCACAATAACTGATCCTTTTGCCATTTTGGTTTTGGATGCACACATGAGATCTTCTTTAGATTTATCAGGAGCTGAGAATCTTAGCCACAGCCTCAACCAGGGCCTAGTGTCTGATTAAGACACATCCCTTTCCAAAGAAATTAAGCAAAGAGCCACAGGTGATGCCCATTCATTTCCATTTGAAAACTGTTTCTTCAGGCTTCAAAAAGGGGTGGCCTGAAACAAAGACCTTCCTGACATTCAAGGCAACAGAACCATAGGTAAGCAAATGGCCCAAAGCAGGGTTTCTCCAATGAGACTTTACTGGTCACACTAATATCTGAGATGTTCCCATTCCCTTCAGCTATCAAGAACATGGCCATGTCACAGAGCATGGAGGTTGTACATATCTTGGACAATAAATCATGAGCTCATTCTGGAGAGTGGCCAGAATTCAGGAAGAAAACCAGAACTTAGGAAGTTAGTAGTTGTTTCCTATCCATAAGACAAGCCACAGTCTATTCATCACTTATGAACGATGAATGCTGGGAAGCTTTCTACTAGACAGGACACCTCCATTGATGTATTCTCTTTTCTAATGTCTAAAACCACGGACACAGTGGATAGACAGACATAGAAACACTCGCCTTGTCAAAAGAGTTACTATCAACAGTAGACTCCAAAGCAAACGAACCACCTTTTTTACCTATTCGCAGAATATGAGACAAAACCACAAACTCACACCCACACACATAAAGTCACCTCATTCACAAAAGTGGATCTGTGACTATCTGGAGTGTCCTCTGACTGGTGGGCCATAATATGTTCCTCTCGAAATGGCCTTTCCTCTCTCAGATTTTGTCTCCTTGGCCAACTCTGTGATGCTTTGAGGAGCCTGCAGTTAGCCACTACCTGCTATCTCAGGAAAGGCCTCTCTTCAGGGCTCAATTGGCATTTGGCCATCCTCAAATCAGTAGGTACCAAGAAGGTCTGAATCTGTACTTGGTAAATGCAAACCAGTGAGCCCACTGGGACTGGGACTGGGACTGGCTCTCGGTGCCTGGCTTCTTGCATCACAATTTCAGAGAGTTCCATCACCAAGGAAGTTAGCTAGGACACTTCCTTCAGGAACTGAATGAGGTCACTGCCTTGGCAAAAACTTTGTCCTAACCGTTGCTTCCAAGGGTTCCATGAGATGGAGGCTGCACCTACTTTGTGTGACAATTTGACTTGTTACAATGGTATATCAAAATAGGCACCTGGGAACAGCTCTCCACGCAGGCCTGCTTAGGTCCATCTTCTCTACATTAAGAAGAGAAAGGCTGATGCATACACATCCCTTCGTCCTGTTCAGGTTGTTTGCCATGAAGATGGATTTTGCTCTCTCAGATCCTTCATAGCTGCCTACATCTTCTCCAGGGATCATTTCTGCATCGAACTTTGAGGTTCTCAGCAGTTGGAAGATACCCTACATTCCTGTATTGTAAGGCGAACTCTGTCCCTGCTCTTTTGTAATTTTAGATTGAAGCAACAGTGTATGGTTAGGGTTAATAACAGGTTCGATTTGGGCAAGGAATCATTATGCGGGATGAATAATGGTATTGGGAACCTGCAATATTTATAGGAATATAGAGATGAAATATAAGTATGAAAACAGAAATCTAGGTAAGATTTGAAGCTCAGAAATGCATTGGGCAACTGATTGCGATACGTAGCTTTGAATTACGTTCTAGATACAGGTTTCAGAAAAATCGATATACAATGGCATAGGATCTTGTACCTTGGATGATTGAATGTAGTAGAGAACATCTACTAAAAAAGGGATAGTCGATAGGATCAGGAACATAGTCAGTATGTTTCGGAAGAAGAGTGAGTATAGGATTTGGACCAAAGTTCATAAGCAATAGGGTTTCGGTTAGAGAGTGAATGTCAACGTCAGCACATGTGAAGGGTCAGTCACAATGTTGAACTGCGGAAAATATGTAGGAAAGTAGATATCAATAGAGACATTAGGAAATCAGGCAAAGTACAAAGTGAGTGAAAAAATTAGACATTTTCAATGGTATTGAGGTTGAATATATAATCTTAGAAAGAAACAAATATGTAGTCACCAACAGGATGATCATTTGAGAGCATTAGGCAACCTGGACATGGATGTTTTTAGTAATCCATGTTCAGTTTCCGTTTAGGCTTTGTTACAGTCATACGTGTGACTTTTGCATTTTGTGTCCAGAATACTACTGTGATAACATGCATATGTAGATCAGGTGACATGAGTATTTCTCCACCATTTCTGGGAGCAATATTTTGAAGATGTATAAATTAGTATTGGGGGTACAAAGAGGTGTAACCTGTGTATATGAATATAGAGATAATGCATGAATAGACCATACTGTGAATAGATAATATAACTGGTTCCACTTTACAAAATGTATTGAATTGATATCTGAAAATATATAAGAAACCTTATATTAATATAAAATCATTCATTCCAACCAGTTATAAATCTAATAGTGATATTATAGTTATGATTTATCATGCAGTGTGTGTCCGTTTTGCTTCAAAAGTGATAAAGGAATTCGAAAATAATGTGTTTGGAAAGAAATCTCATGTAAAGATCAGTCAAGAAACATGGAGGAATCCATGTGTTCTAAAGCAGGAAGTGATTGAAAGTGAAACAAATGCCTATAAATTTGCTAACCTGTGGAGGAAATATATATCCTATGATGTGCATAAACTGAAGAAATTGTAATGTCCCAGTGTTGAATAAAAATGAACATCGATAAACACATCATGTCCCATAGGCATCTACTTGCATTGATGATAAACTGTGTCAGTTACTATAGAAATATTAGGATTTGTATGCACCATTCACTGAAGTTAGTTTTCAGTACTAGGAAACAAATATGTATTTCAGGTGGATGAAATTTTTTGAGAATAATCTTGTGAAAAGTTGATTATAAATCCACATTCATGAACATGAATAAAATTAGGGAGTGTATATAAGACACATATATTTCATATTTTGAAAAATAGAAGGAGAGAGTATATATATATATATATATATATATATATATATATATATATATATATATATATATATACACACACAGACACACACACATACACACCCAGAAACATTAAAAATAGCAATATATGCCAATCAAAATTCACCATGAAATATATATCATCCACAGATCCAAAAATATTCATTGTACTGAACATGGATTTGTGTATAATTTTGTTCAACTAGGAAGCTCACCCATAGGTTGAATTTTCAGTTCCAACGACTTTTAGAAGGAGTGATCTTTTCTCTCAATTTGTATCTGCCAAGTTAGCCACCTCACAAGAATGTACGTGTAGTACCAGGTAGGATTCTCTATGTGTATATAAAAATATATTTGCTGAGTAGGCTACAGAGAAAGAGAGACAAGAATTCACATATTTGTTATCTTTAAAACCACATGGACAACTATTGCAACAAAAAATTGTCTAGATTTATAACCCCTAACCTTTAAAATGCAAAAGGAAAGTCCAACTATACACCATGCTTCCTCTGAACTGCTTGTATTTCTATTATGTTTGGGTTATTTTTCTGCCTCATATTAGGATTAGTAGTCAGAGACTAGTAGGGTGTGGTTTAGTGTCAGAGATAAAGTATTTGAAATGGAAAATTGGAAAATGAATCCAATATGTATGCAAATATGTCCTACACAAAAGTCTTCCCACTCTCATCCAGATAAATCCTTTGACATTACCTTCACCCCATGTAAGATGCAATTCGAAGAGAAGAGTTAGAAAATCTGTGAATACATATCTGGAATGGAAAATGCACAGGAGTTCACAACCTTGGAGGTGGTAGAGGAGTTTCCAAAAGTAAGTGACTGTGTAAACACTCCACAAACATGGAACTCTGCTGGCCAATAGCCTTCTTGTAAAACTGCCTCTGAGTTTGGACACTTGAAATATATCTTGTTGTCTGGAGCTTTAGCTTCATTTCTGGTGAGACCATCAAACCTGGATCTGCATCTATGTGACCTGGAGGACATCGTTTCTTATTTTCCATTGAACATGTGGTACCAGTGTTGATTTCTCTCTTTGTTGGTAAACTGTGGCCACTGGAAGCTTATTGTCTCCCTGAGTGGACTGTGAAGCCATTTGGTCATCCTGCCCTTTTTGTGGTGTTTCTTTCTTTTTTTTTTTAATTTTATTTTTTTATTGGTTGTTCAAAACCCTACAAAGCTCTTGACATATCAAATTTCATACCTTAGCATACATTAGCTTCAAGTGAGTTATGAACTCCCTTTTTTGCCCCAAGTACAGATTGCAGAATCACATGGGTTACACATCCACATTTTTACATAATACCATAATAGAAACTGTTGTATTCTGCTACCTTTCCTATCCTCTACTATCCCCCCTCCCCTCCCCTCCCATCTTCTCTCTCTACCCCTTCTACTGTAATTCATTTCTCACCTTGTTTATTTTCCCATTCCACTTACAACCTCTTATATGTAATTTAGTATAACAATGAGGGTCTCCCTCCGTTTCCATGCAATTCCCCTTTTCTCTCCCTTTCCCTCCCATCTCATGTTTCTGTTTAATGTTAATCTTTTCTTCCTGCTCTTCCTCCATGCTTTATTCTTAGTTGCTCTCATTATATCAAAGATGACATTTGGTATTTGTTTTTTAGGGATTGGCTAGCTTCACTAAGCATAATCTGCTCTAGTGCCATCCATTTCCCTGCAAATTCCAAGATTTTGTCATTTTTTAGTGCTGCGTAATACTCCATGGTGTATAGATGCCACATTTTTTTAATCCATTCATCCATTGAAGGGCATCTGGGTTGGTTCCACAATCTAGCTATTGTAAATTGTGCTGCTATGAACATCGATGTGGCAGTATCCCTGTAATACGCTCTTTTAAGGTCTTCAGGGAATAGTCCGAGAAGGGCAATAGCTGGGTCAAATGGTGGTTCCATTCCCAGCTTTCCCAGGAATCTCCATACTGCTTTCCAAATTGGCCGCACCAATTTGCAGCCCCACCAGCAATGTACAAGAGAACCCTTTTCTCACTCCAGTAAGATTGGCAGCCATTATGAAATCAAACAACAACAAGTGCTGGCGAGGTTGTGGTGTTTCTTGATGCTGCAATGGGAGGTTGGTATTTGCTTCATGAAATACAAGGAGTTCAACTAGGATATAGGGCTGGAGGGAGTTCTGTCACGTGTGTTGGGTCAGGGTGTGCAGGAGAATTCACCAACCAGGGTTCTATCCCACATAACTTGCCCCCTTGACCATAGCAACTTGATTGTGAACATTGCCCTGAAACCTCTCCATATAACAAGATGCCTTTTCATATAATGGTCTGCTGGCTGTACCAAGTCAGTCACAAGCTATTTGGAAGCCAATGGCAGATCCACATGGCGACACCACAGTTGTATTATCACACACCTGCCCACCACTGCTCTAGGCCCAATACTCAGCAGGCTCCAACTTACTGGCATCTCTGTTCTGCACCATTTTCATGAAACCCAGTCAATCAAGGCACTGTCTGTAACACAACAATCAAGCCACTGTCTGCAATAGAACATCCAATGGTTCTCCAGTGCCACTTGGTCATTGGGAATTTCAAAAATATCATGGTATTTATCTATCCATTTTTCAAGAATGAAGTTGGAGGCACTTTGGGGTTTCCATTCTTCAAGGAACCATTACATGGGGAGGAAGCTCATTTCAATGAAAGCTCTGAGGAACTCTAACAGGCAAGGCTTCCCAAACACTGGCCAAAAGGTCACATGAAGCAAGGCCTATGGAGGTCTACAACGGGAGGTCCATGTGTCTTTTGACTCTTAACTATGGCTGCCAAGTTTTTCAGAATAAAATTATGCGATATCCTTGCTGAGATTTTCAGTTCTCTGAGGAAAGCCATCCTGGGCCTAGATCTCAGGTTTCAAAGGCAACTCTCATGTGTGGCCTCCTACAATGCCAACACAATTAATGGCAATACTTCTCTGAGGTCAGTTCCAGAACTCAGTCTCTAAGAGGAATCACACCTGAGTTCAAGACCATGTGGACCCTGTCATCCCTTCCAACCGCCACACAAATGACCACAATTAAAACCAAAACATTCCCACATGGCCCTCATCTTCAGCCGTATAGACACTCATCATAAACTCTAGCTGGAGGTTTCCATGAATGGCGCAGCCAAAGACAATGTCCAAAATATGCACCCTTGCCCCTCATTTGTCTAAATTCAGTGTGGCCTGGACACCCTTCCTTTGAACCAGGAGTGATCAAATAGGCCTGCTGTTAATGCTGCTCTGCTTCTCCAATTTGAGGCCTACTGACAGTCAGGTATAGATTCATTATGTGATTTGGCATCATGAGAGAACGCAAGTACTTCTGCAGGATTTGAATAACTCATTTGACCCATAGGAATCCTATTCTCACTTGATGGAGTTCCGGAACCTATCAGAGGAAGGCAAGAGACTTCATCTACAATGACTGATCTTTTTGCCATTTTGGTTTTGGATGCACACATGGGATCTTCTTTACATCTATCTGGAGCTGAGAATCTTAGCCACAGCCTCAAACAGGGCCTAGTGTCTGATTAAGACACCATCCTTTTCAAAGCAATTAAGCAAAGAGCCACAGGAGATGCCCATTCATTTTCATTTGAAAACTGTTTCTTCAGGCTTCACAAAAGGGTGGCCTGAGGAAAAGACCTTCCTGACATTCAAGGCAATAGAACCATAGTTAAGCAAATGGACCAAAGCAGGGTTTCTCCACTGAGACTTTACTGCTCATACTGATGTCTGAGTTTTCCGAGATGTTCCCATTCCCTTCAGCTATCAAGAACATGGACATGTCACAGAGCTTGGAGGTGGTACATATCTTGCACAATAAATCATGAGCCTATTCTGGAGAGTGGCCAGAATTCAGGAAGAAAACAGGAACTTAGGATGTTAGTAGGTGTTTAAGATCCATAAGGCAAACCACAGTCCATTCATCAATTGAGCAGGATGAATGCTGGGAAGCTTTCTACTAGACAGGACACCTCCATTGATGCATTCTCTTTTCTAATGTCTAAAACCACTGACACAGTGGATACACAGACATAGAAAGTCGCCTTGTCAAAAGACTTACTAGAAACAGTCGACTCCAAACCAAACCAACCACCTTTCCTACCTATTCTCAGAACATGAGACAAAACCGCAAACTCACACCCACACACAAAGGCACCTCCTTCCCAAAAGTAGGTCTGTAACTCTCCAGAATGTCTTCTGACTGGTGGGCCATACTATGTTCCCCACAAAATGGCCTCTCCTGTCTCAGATCTTGTCTCCTTGGCCAACTCTGTGATGCTTTGAGGAGCCAACCGTTAGCCACTACCTGCTATCTCAGGAAAAGCTTCTCTTCAGAGCTCTACTGACATTTGGCCATCCTCACATCAGTAGGTACCAAGAAGGTCTGATCTGTACTTGGTAAATCCAAACAAGGGAGCCCACTGGGACAGGGACTGGGACTGGCTCTCGGTGCCTGGCTTCTTGCATCAAAATTTCCGAATGTTCCATCACCAAGGAAGTTAGGTAGGTCACTTCCTTCAGGAACTGAAAGAGGTCACTGCCTTGGCAACAACTTTGCCCTAACCGTTGCTTCCAAGGGTTCCATTAGATAGAGGCTGCCCCTACTTCCTTTGAAAATTTGACTAGTTTCAATTGTATATCAAAATAGGCACCTGGGAACAGCTCTCCATGCAGGTCTGGTTAGGTCAATCTTCTCTACATTAAAAAGAGAGAGGCTGATGCATACACATCCCTTTTTCCTGTCTAGATTGTTTGCCATTGAAGATGGCTTTTGCTCTCACAGGTCCTTCATAGCTGCTGACATCTTCTCCAGGGATTATTTCTGCATCGAACTTTGAGGTTCTCAGCAGTTGGAAGATACCCTACATTCCTGTATTGTAAGGCGAACTCTGTCCCTGCTCTTTTGTAATTTTAGATTGAAGCAACAGTGTATGGTTAGGGTTAATAACAGGTTCGATTTGGGTAAGGAATCATTATGCGGGATGAATAATGGTATTGGGAACCTGCAATATTTATAGGAATATAGAGATAAAATATAAGTATGAAAACAGAAATCTAGGTAAGATTTGAAGCTCAGAAATGCATTGGGCAACTGATTGCGATACGTAGCTTTGAATTACGTTCTAGATACATGTTTCAGAAAAATCGATATACAATGGCATAGGATCTTGTACCTTGGATGATTGAATGTAGTAGAGAACATCTACTCAAAAAGGGATAGTCGATAGGATCAGGAAGATAGTCAGTATGTTTCGGAAGAAGAGCGAGTATAGGATTTGGACCAAAGATCTTTAGCAATAGTGTTTCCGTTACAGAGTGAATGTCAATGTCAGCACATGTGAAGGGTCAGTCACGATGTTGAACTGCGGAAAATATGTAGGAAAGTAGATATCAATAGAGACATTAGGAAATCAGGCAAAAGTATCAAGTGAGTGAAAAAATTAAACATTTTCAACAGTTTTGAGGTTGAATATATAATCTTAGGAAGAAACAAATATGTAGCCAGCAATAGTATTGACATTTGAGAGCATTAGGCAACCTGGTCAGGGATGTTTTTAGTAATCCATGTTCAGTTTACCTTTAGGCTTTGGTACAATCATACGTGTGGCTTTTGCATTTTGTGTCCAGAATATTACAGTGATAACATGCATATGTAGATCAGGTGACATGAGTATTTCTTCCACCATTTCTGGGAGCAATATTTCAAATATGTATAGATTAGTATTGGGGGTACAACAAGGTGTACCCTGTGTCTATGAATATAGAGATAATGCATGAATAGACCATACTGTGAATAAATAATATAACTTGTTACACTTTAAACAATGTATTGAATTGATATCAGAAAATATATAAAAAATCTTTTATTGATATATAATCATTCATTCCAACCAGTAATACATCTAATGGTGATATTACAGTGATGGTTTATCATGAAGTGTGTGTCCGTTTTGCTTCTAAAGTGATAAAGGAAATCGAAAATAATGTGTTTGGATAGAAGTCTCATGAACAGACCAGTCAAGAAACATGGAGGAATATATGTGTTCTGAAGCAGGAAGTGATTGAAAGTGAAACAAATGCCTATATATTTGCTAACCTGTGGAGGAAATATATATCCTACGATGTGCATAAAATGAAGAAATTTTAATGTCCCAGTGTTGAATAAAAATGAACATCAATATACACATCATGTCCTATAGGAATCTACTTGCTTTGATGATAAACTGTGTCAGTTACTGTAAAAATATTAGGGTTTGTAAGCACGATTCACTGAAGTTAGTTCTCAGGACGAGGAAACAAATATGTATTTCAGGTGGTTGAATGTTTCTGAGAATAATCTTATGAAAAGTTGATTTTATATCCACATACATGAATATGAATGAATTTAGATAGTGTTTAATAAGACACATGTTTTTCATATTTTGAAAAATCTAAAGAGTATATATATATATATATATATATATATATATATATATATATACACATATAAAACTCATGGAGAAATATTACAATGAAAATTTGACAAGATTTATAACACATACCCTTGATAAAGCAGAAGGCAATTCCAAGTATATACCATGCCTCCTATTAAAGGCCTGTATTTCTATTCTGTTAGTTTTCTTTTTATCCATCATATTAGCATTAGTAGTCAGAGTCTATTAGGGTATGTGTTAGTGTCGGGGATCAGTATTTCAAATGAAAATAGGAAAATAAATCTAATGTGTATGCAAATATGTGCTACACAAAAATCTTGCCACTCTCATCCAGAACAATTCCTTTACATTAACTTCACTCCAAGTAAGACACAATTAGTGGAGAGGAGTTCGAAAACCTGTGATTACATATGTGGAACTGAAAATGTTCAGGAGTTCACAACATTGGATGTGGTAGAGCAGTTTCCAAAAGTAAGGGAGAGGTTAAACACTCCACAAACTTGGAGCTCTGCTGGCCTTAAGACTTCTTGAGAAAATGCCTCTCAGGTTGGGAACATGAAATATATAAAGTTGTCAGGAGATTTAGCTTCCTCATTGTGACACCATCAAATGTGGGTCTGCATCTATGTGACCTGGAGGAAATGGTTCCTTATTTCCTAATGAACATGAGGCAGCAGTTCTGAATTCTTTCTTGGTAAACTGTGGCCACTGGGAGTTAAGTGTCTCCCCGTGTGGTCTGTGAAGCCATTTGGTCATCCTCCATTTTTGTGGTGTTTCTTACTGCTGCACTGGGAGTTTGGAATTGGCTTAATGAAATACAAGGAGTTCAACTGGGACACAATTCTGGAGGGAGCTCTGACACGTGTGATTGGTCAGGGTCTTCAGGAGAATGTTCGAAACATGGGTCTATCCCACATAGCTTTCCCCTTGACTATAGCAACCAGATTCTGAACATTGCCCTGAAACCTCTCAATAAAACAAGATGCCTTTACATATAAGGGTCTGCTGCCTGCACCATATCAGTGACAAGTATTTTGGAAGCCAAAGGCAGATCCATGTGGTCCCACCACAGATATTTATTCACAAACGTATAGTCCACTGCTCTAGCCCCAATACTCAGCAGGCTCCAACTTACTGACATCTCGGTTCTATACCATTTTCATGACAACCAGTCAATCAAGGAACTGTCTGGTACACACATGATCAGCAACAGGACATCCAAAGTTTCTCCAGTGCCACCTGGTCATGGAAATTTCAAAAATTTCATGGTATTTGTATAGCCATTTTTCAAGGATGATGTTGGAGGCACTGTGGGTTTCAATTCATTCAGGAACCATTAAATGGTGAGTAAGCTCATTTCAATGAAAGCTCTGAAGAACTCTCACAGGCAAGGCTTCCCAATGAGTCCCCAAAAGTTCACATGAAGCCAGGCTCATTGAGGTCTACAATATGAGGTACATGTGTGTTTTGAGTCTCAACTATGACTTCCAAGTCTTTCAGTAAAAAAATCATGTGTTACCCTGGCTGAGATTCCCAGTGCTCGGTGGAAAGCCACCCTGGGCCTAGATCTCAGTTTCCAAGGGCTAATCTCATGTGTGGCCTCCTATAATCCCAAAACAATTCATGGCAATACTTCTCTCAAGTCAGTTCCAGAACTCAGTCTCTAAGGAATATCAGAGCAGAGTTCAAGCCCTGGTGGACCAAGTCATCTCTTCCAACCGCCACACAAATGACCACAATTAAAACCAAAACACTCCTACATGACCCTCATCTTCTTCCATAAAGACACTCATCATAACATATGGCTGGAGGTTTCCATGAGGGGCACAGCCCAAGACAGTGTCCAAAATAAGCTCCCTTGCCCCTCATTCGCCTAAAGTCAGGGTGGCTTGGACACCCTTCTTGTGAACCAGGAGTGATCTTTAAGGGTAAAAGAAATTGAAATTAAAGTGTAAAAGTTAAAGTGTAAAAGACCGGGTTTGTAAAGTTTCTAAGATTCAAGGCCTGATTTAAAATGTAAAGGACCAGGTATTGTTAAGTTTCTATGCTACATGAAAAATCTGAAATTCCTGTTACTTGTAGGACAATTTCTGGACTGCCCAGTAAATATTCCCCCTGATCGCCTGGTTGTTTAATAACCTAGGACCCTGTGTGGCTTGGCACATATGCATCGCAGGGCCTAATCTAATCAATTTGAATCTGTACCCCGCTGTAGAACTGACCTATCCCTCCTGCCTGACATGTTCCCACCAATGAATGAACTAATCATGTTTAGGATTTGTTGTTTGATTTTCCCGCAGTGTATGATGATTTGTTAAAAGATACTGTGATATATGTAAAGTCTCGCCCTCCCCAAAAAGTGTACTTAAGCACTGCTCAACCTCAGCTCGGAGATCTGGGCTGCTCTCCCTTCTTGAGTGACCACGGAGCCCTAGCATACTGGATTGGATCCTCAATAAATGTCTTTTGCTGTTGCATGAGCTGTGGTCTCATACATGAACATGAATGAATTTAAGGAGTGTATAATAAGACACATATATTTCATATTTTGAATAATCTATAGAGTGCAGATTTTTCACAAAACACATACAGAGATATTAAAAAGTAGCAATATATATGCCAATCAAAATTCATCATGAAATACATATCATACACAGATCCAAAAATATTTATTTTACTTAACATGGATTTATGTGTAATGTTGTTCAACTAGGAAGCTCACGCATAGGTTGAATTTTCAGTTCCTACAGCGTTTAGGAGGAGTGATCTCTTCTCACAATTTGTATCTGCCAAGTAGGCCACCTCACAATAATGTACGTGTGGTACCAGGTAGGATTCTATTTGTGCATATAAAAATACATGTGCTGAATAGGCAACAAAGAAAGGGAGACAGGAATTCACATATTTGATACCTTTCAAAACACATGGAGAACTATATCAATTAAAAATTAACCAGATTTTTAACAACTACCCTTTATCATGCAAAAGGCAAGTCCAACTATACACCATGCCTCTTCTGAACTGCTTGTATTTCTATTCTGTTTGGGTTATTTTTCTCCATCATATTAGCATTAGTAGTCAGAGTCTAGTAGGGTATGCGTTAGTGTCATGGATTCAGTAATTCAAATGGAAATAAAGGAAAATGAATCCATTGTGTATGCAAATATGCGCTACAAAAAAACTTTCCACTCTCATTCAGAGCAATGCCTTGACATTACCTTCACCCAAGTAAGACACAATTAGAGGACAAGAGTTAGAAAATCTGTGAATACATATCTGGAATGGAAAATGCTCAGGAGTTCACAAGCTTGGGCATTTTAGAGGAGTTTTCAAACTTAAGGGACAGGATAAACAGTCCAAATTCATGGAACTCTGCTGGCCTAAAGACTTCTTGAGAAACTGCCTCTGAGGTTGGGCACTTGAAATATATGTTGTTGTCAGGAGCTTTAGCTTCCTTTGTAGTGATACCATCAAAGATGGGTCTTCATTTATCTGACCTGGAGGACATGGTTTCTTATTTTCCAAAAGAACATGAGGCAGCAGTGCTCAATTCTTCCTTTGAAGGTAAACTGTGGCCACGGAGGGGTAAGTGTCTCCCCGTCTTGACTGTGAAGCCAATTGGCCATCCTACAATTTTCGTGGTGTTTCTTGCTGCTGCACTGGGCTTTTGGTTTTTCCTTTATGAAATACAAGGAGTTCAACTGGGACACAGTGCTGGAGCGAGTTCTGTCACGTGTGGAGGGTCAGGGTCTACAGGAGAATTCACCAACCAGACTTCTATCCCACATAACTTGCAACATTATCCATAGCAAACTGATTCTGAACATTGTCCTGAAACCTTTACATATAACAAGATGCCTTTACAGATAAGGGTTGGCTAGCTGCACCATGTAAGCCACAAGCCATTTGGAAGTCAGTGGCAGACCCAAATGGCCCCACCACAGATGTTTTATCATACACCTGCACAACACAGCTCTGGGCCCACTTCTCAGCACTCTTCAACTTACTGGCATCTCTGTTCTACACAATTTTCATGAAATCGAGTCAGTCAAGGCACTGTCTGGTACACTCATGATCAGCAACAAGACATCCAAAGGTTCTCCAGTGCCACCTGGTCAGGGGAATTTCATGGTATTTATAGAGCCATTTTTCAAGAATGAAGTTGGAGGCACTGTGGGTTTCAATTCATTCAGGAACCATTAAATGTTGAGGAAAATCATTTCAATGAAAGCTCTAGAGAACTCTCACAGGTAAGGCTTCCCAAAGAGTGGCCAAAATACACATATATTTCATATTTTGAAAAATCTTGACAGTATATATATATATATATATATATATATATATATATATATATATATACAAACACACACAGACATTAAAAACTAGCAATATATATGCCAATCGAAATTCATCATGAAATATATATCATCCACGTATCCAAAAATATTCATTTTACAGAATATGGATTTATGTATAATGTTGTTCAACTAGGAAGCTCACCCATAGGTTGAATTTTCAGTTCCAACAGCGTTTAGGAGGAGTGAACTTTTCTCACAATTTGTATCTGCCAAGTCAGCCACCTCACAAGAATATATGTGTGATACAAGGTACAATTCTATATGTGCATATAAAAATACATGTGCTGAATAGGATACAAATAAATGGGAGAGACAGTAATTCACATATTTGATAAGTTTAAAAATACATGGACAACTCTTTCAACAAAAAATTGCCTAGATTTAAAACTCCTTCCCTATATAATGGAAAAGTTAATTCAATGGTACGCCATGCCTCCTCTGATATGTTTGTATTTCTGTTCTGTTTGGGTTATTTTTCTCCATTACGTTAGGATTAGTTGTCAGAGTCTTGTAGGGTATGGGTTAGTTTCAGGGATTCAGTATTTCGAAAGGAAAATTGGAAAATGAATCCAATGTGTATGCAAATATGTGCTACACAAAAATCTTCCGACTCTCATCCACAACAATGCCTTGACCTTAACTTCGTCCCAA
Source organism: Callospermophilus lateralis (assembly GCF_048772815.1). Classification (NCBI taxonomy): domain Eukaryota; kingdom Metazoa; phylum Chordata; class Mammalia; order Rodentia; family Sciuridae; genus Callospermophilus; species Callospermophilus lateralis. The sequence goes on from NW_027511267.1 coordinate 346,549, forward strand.
GTAACACATGTAGAGGAGATGAGTAAGAAAATCTGTGAATATATATCTGGAATTGAATATGCTCAGGAGTTCACAAACTTGCATTTAGAAGGCCAGATTCCAAAAGTAAGGGACAATGTAAACACTCCAAAAACATGGAGCTCTGCTAGCCTAAAGGCTTCTGGAAAAACTGGCTCTGATGTTGCGCTCTTGAAATATATGTTGTTGTCAGGAGCTTTAGCTTTTTTTGTAGTGAGACCATAAAAGCTGGGTCTGCATCTATGTGACCTGGAGGAGATGCTTTCTTATTTACCAATGATCATGAGGCAGCATTGCTGAATTCTCTCTTTCGGGGTCAACTGTGGCCACTTGGGGCTAAGTGTCTCCTCATGTGGACTGTGAAGCCATTTGATCATCCTCCAATTTTTGTGATATTTTTTGCTGCTACACTGGGAGTTCAGTATTTGCTTCACGAAATACAAGGAGTTCACCTGGGACACAGTGCTGGAGGGAGTTCTGTCACGTGTGGTGGGACAGGGTCTGCAGGAGAATGCACAAACCAGGCTTCTGTCCAACATAGCTTGACCCCTTGACCATAGGAACCTGATTCTGAACATTGCCCTGAAACTTATCCATATAACAAGAATCATTTACATATAAGGGTCTGCTGGATGCACCATGTCAGTCACAAGCCATTTGGAAGCCATTGGGAAATCCACATGGAAGCACCACAGATGTTTTATCTCACACATGCCCACCTTTGCTCTAGGCCCACTATTCAGCAGGCTCCAACTTACTGGAATCTCTGTTCTACACCATTTTCGTGAAACCCAGCCAATCAAGGCACTGTCTGGTACACTCATGATCACCAACAGGATATCCAATGGTTCTCCAGTGCCTCCTGGATATGGGAATTTCAAAAATTTCATGGTATTTATCGAGCCCATCTTTCAAGGTTGAAGTTGGAGGCACTGAGTGTTTCATTTAATTCGGTAACCATTAAATGGTGAAGAAGCTCATTTCAAAGAAAGATCTGGAGAACTCTCACTGCCAAGACTTCCCAAAGAGTGGCCAAAAGGCCACATGAAGCCAGGCCCATTGAGGTCTACAATGTGAAGTGCATTTGTGTTTTGACTCTCAACTATTGCTGCCAAGTGTTTCAGAATAAAATTATGTGATACCTTGGCTGAGATTCCCAGTGCTCTGTGGAAAGCCACACTGGGAATAGATCTCAGTTTCCAATGGTGACTCTCATGCGTGGCCTCCTAATATCCCAACACAATTCATGGCAATACTTCTCTGAGGTCAGTTCCAGGACTCAGTCTCTATAGGGTATCACACCAGAGTTCAAGCCCAGGTGGACCCAGTCATCGTTTCCAACTTCCACACAAATAACCACAATTGAAACCAAAACACTCCCACATGGCCCTCATCTTCTTCCATATAAACACCCCTCATAACCTCTGGCTGGATGTTTCCATGAGGGGCGCAGCCCAACACAGAATCCAAATAACCTCGCTTGCCCGTCATTTTCCTAAAGGCAGGGTGGCCTGTACACCCTTCCTGTGAACCACAAGGGATCAAAAATGCCTTCCTTTAATACTGCTCTGCTTCTCCAATTTGAGGCCTACTGACTGTCAGGTATAGATTCTTTATGTGATTTGGAGTCATGAGAAAACACAAGCATGTATGGGATAGCCTTTGCAGGGCTTAGAAGAACTCATTTGATTCAAAGGATCTCTATTCTCACTTGATGGTGGTCAGGAACCTAAGAGAGGAAGGCTAGAGACTTCATCAACAATTACTGATCTTTTTCCCATTTTGGTTTTGGATGCACACATGGGATCATTCTTTAGATGCATCAGGTGCTGAGAACCTAAGCCACAGCCTCACACAGGGCCAAGAGACTGATTCCGACACATCCATTTCCAAAGAAATTAACAAAGAGCCACAGGTGATGCCCATTTATTTCCATTTTAAAACTGTTTTCTTCAGGCTTCACAAAGCGGTGTCTTGAGGCCAAGACCTTCCTCACATTCAGGGGAAGAGAAGAATTGGTTAGAAAAAACCCAAAGCAGAGTTTCTCCACTGAGGCTTTCCTGGTCACACTGATATCTGAGTTTTTTGAGATGCTAGCCATTCCCTTTAGCTATCCATTACATGGCCTTGTCACAGAGCTTGGAGGTGGTACATATCTTGGACACAAAACCATGAGCCTATTCTGGAGAGTGGCCAGAATCAGGAAGAAAACAGGAACTTAGGAAATTAGTAGGTGTTGCCCATCCATAAGGGAAGCCACAGTCCATTCATCAATTGGGCAGAATGAATGCTGGCTAGGTTTCTACTAAACAGGACACATCCATTGATGAATTCTCTTTTCAAATGTCTACAACCACAGACACAGTGGGATACACAGACATAGAAACACTCACTTTGTGAAACGACTTACTAGGAACAGTCCACTCCAAACCAAACAAACCGCCTTTTTTACCTATTCTCAGAAAATGAGACAAAACCACAAACTCACACCCACACCCACAAAGGCACCTCCTTCCCCCAAAGAGGTCTGTGACTATCCGGAGTGTCCTCTGACTTGTGGGCCTTATTATGTTCCCTGAAATGTTCTGTCCTGTCTCAGATCTGGTCTTTTTGGCCAAATCTGTGAAGTGGTCAGGAGCCAGCTGTGAGCAACTTCCTGCTTTCTCAGGAAAGGCCCCTCTTCTGAGCTCTCCTGAAATTTGGACATTCTCACATCAGTAGGTACCAAGAAAGACTGACTCTGTTCTTGGTAAATCCAAATAAGTGAGCCCACTGGGAATGGTACTGGGACTGCCTCTGGTAGCCTGGCTTCCTGGATCCCAAGGTCAGAGAGTTCTATCACCAAAGAAGTGAGGAAGGTCACCTCCTTTGTGAACTGAATGAGGTCACTTCTTTGGAAACCACTTTGTCCTAAAATTTGCTTCCAAGGTTCCCATGAGATGGAGGCTGCCCCTATTTCCTGTGATACGTTCACAACTGAGGATTGTATATCAACCATAGGCAGCCGGGAACAGCTGTCTACACTGGACTGGTTTGGTCCATCTTCTCTACATTAAGAAGAGTGAGGCTTATTCTGACACTTCCCTTCATCCTGACCGGGTTGTTTGCCATGGAAGCTGACTTTTGCTCTCTCAGGTCCTTCATAGCTGCCTACATCTTCTCCAGGGATCATTTCTGCATGGAACTTTGAGGTTCTCAGCAGGTGGAAGATCCCCTACAATCCTGTATTGGAAGACTAATTCTGTCCCTCCTCTTCTGTAAAGTTAGATTGAGGAAACATTGTATGGTTAAGGTTAATAACAGCTTCCATTTGGGTTAGGAATCATTCTCTTGGATGAATAATGGTATTGGAATTTTGCGATATTTTCAAGAATATATAGGTGAAATATAAGTATGAAAAAAGAAATCTAGGTAATTTTTGAAGCACAGAAGGGAATTGGCCCCACTATTGGGATTCTTAGCTTTGAATTATGTTCTGCACAGGTGTCTCAGATTAATTGATATACAATGGCATAGGACCTTGTCTTTTGGATGATTGAATGTCGAAGAGAAAATCCAGTCCAAAAGGGATAGTTGGTGGATTAGGAAGATATTCGGTAGATTTAGAATGAAGAGTGTGTATAGCATTTGGACCAAAAGATCTTTAGCAATAGGGTTTTGGGTAGAGAGTGAAAGTAAATGTCAGCACATGTGAAGAGTCAGTCATAATGATGAACTGGGGAAAAAATACAGGAAATCAGATTTCAATAGAGACATTAGGAAATCAGGCAAAGTATAAAGTGAGTGATAGGATTAGACATTTTCAACAGGGTTGAGGTTGAATATGTAATTTCAGGAAGAAACAAATTTGTAGTCACCAATAGGATTCACTTTTGAGAGCATTAGGCAACATGGACATGGATTTTTTTTTTAATCCATGCTCACTTTCCATTTAGGATTTGGTACAATCATAAGTGTGACCTTGCTTTTTGTTTCCACAATATTACTGTGATTAATGTATATATAGATCAGGTGACATGAGTATTTCTTCCACCATTTCTGGGAGCAATATTTTGAAGACATATAATTTAGTATTGTGGGTACAAATAGGTATACTCTGTGTTATATGAATATAAAGATAATGCATGAATAGACCATACTGTGAATAAATAATATAACTGGTTCCAAATTTAAATAATGGATTGAATTGATATCTGAATATATACTGAAAATCTTATATTGATATTCATACAATCATTCCAACCAGTTATACATCTAATGGTAATATCACTGTTATGGTTTATCATGAAGTGTGTGTGAGCTTTGCTTCTAAAATGATTATGGAAATTGAAAATAATGTGCTTGGAAAGAAGTCTCATTAAAAGTGCAGTCAAGAAACCTGGGGGAATACATATGTTCTGAAGCAGGAAGTAATTGAAAGTGAAAAAAATGCCAATAAATTTGTGAATTTGTGAATGAAATATGTATTCTATTATGTGCAAAAACTGAAGAAATATTAATGTACCAGTTTTGAATAAAAATGAACGTCAAAATGCATATCATGTCCCATAGGAATCTACTTGCATTGACGTTAAACTGAGTCATTTACTCTAGCAATATTAGGATTTGTATGCACCATTCACTGAAGTTAGTTTTCAGTATTAGGAAACAAATATGTATTTCAGGTGGATTAATATTTCTGAGAACATTCTTATGAAAAGTTGAATATAAATCCACATTCATGAACATCAATGAATTTAGGGAGTATATAATAAGACACATACATTTCATATTTTGAAAAATCTGGAGAGTTTATACATATATATATGCACACACACACACACACACACACACACACACGTATACATTAAAAAGTAGCAATATATATGCCAATCGAAATACATCATGAATTATATATCATCCACAAATCCAAAAATCTTCATTTTTCTGAGCATCGATTTATGTATAATGTTGTTCAACTAGGGAGCTCACAAATAGTTTGAATTGTAAGTTCCAACAGCATTTAGGAGGAGTGATCCCTTCTCACAATTTGTATTTGCAAAGTCAGCAACCTCACAAGTATGTACATGTGATACCAGGTAGGATTCTATATGTGAATATAAAAATGCATGTGCTGAATAGGGTACAGAGAAATGGAGACAGGAATTCTCATATTTGTTAACTTTAAAAACACATGGAGAAGGGAGGGGCAGAGCCGCCAACCGTGCCTGTAAGGTAGGCGGACCTGCGAGCCACCCGTAGAACAGGCCTAGCGGCCCGCCATCGTGAAAGACACATCACCCTGGTTGGGGGTTGGGCAGAGCCACTTCACGCCTGCAAGGAACGCGGACATGCGACCCACAGGCAGAACAGGCCCAGACACCCGCGGAGGGGCAGAGACACCCCTTGCGACTTCAAGATAGGTGAACCTGCGACCCACCGGCTGAAGCGGCCCAGCTGCCTTCAGAGGGTTAGAGCCGGCCCCAGCGCCTGCGAAGTAGGTGGACCTGCGAACACCGACAGACCAGGTGCTAGGCCCCGCCAGGGTGCTAGACACATAACCAGGTTTGGGGAGGGGCCGAGCCGCTGCCCGTGCCTGCAAAGAAGGTGGACCTCTCACCCAGAGGCAGAACAGACCCAGCGACCTACCAGCGTGGTAGACACATCGCCCCGGTTTGGGGGGGGGCAGAGATGCCACTCACGCCTGCAATGTAGACAGCCCTGCAACCCACAGACAGAAGAGGCCCAGCGGAGCGCGGAGGGGCAGAGCCGACGCCTGTGCCTGCAAGGTAGCTGGACCTGTTACCCACTGGCTGAACAGGACCAGCACCCACAGAGGGGTAGATCAACTGCCCGCTCCTGCAAGGTAGGCGGACCAGCTACCAAGAGGCAGAACAGGCCCAGCGGCGTGCTGGTGTGGTAGGCACATTGCCCCAATTGGAGGAGGGGCAGAGCCGCTGCTTACGCCTGTGAGGGAGACTTTTCAAGAATACAATAGCAATATAAACATTTAGGGGTAAAATTCAATAACACAAAAGTTTCACCAAGCCGAAAAAAACGTGAACAGTAGGGAAAGACAAGGAAAGAAAGGACCACAAGCAACGCAGTTCAACTCAACATTAGAAGAGGTAATATCTGCAGCATATGGAATGTCAGATAAAGAATCAGGATATACTTGCTTCAGATGATCTGGAGTCTCCAGGGAGACATTAGACAGCAAAATCAGACAATGAAAGATCACTTTGACAATGAATTACATAAACAAATCCAAGAAGCAAAAGATCAACTATACAGGGAGATAGAGGTTATAAAAAATACACAAACAGAAATCATAGAAATGCAGGAAGCAATAAACCAACTTAAAAACTCAATTGAGAATACTACCAGCAGAGTAGATCACTTAGAAGATAGAACATCAGACAATGAAGACAAAGTATTTCAACTTGAAAAGAACATAGAAAGCTCAGCAAGACTGTTAAGAAACCATGAGCAGAACATCCAAGAAATATGGGATAACATGAAGAGACCAAACTAAAGAGTAATTGGGATACAGGAAGGTATACAGGTCCAAACCACAGGATTGAGCAATCTATTCAATGAAATAATATGAGAAAACTTTCCAGACATGAAGAATGAGACAGAATCCCAAATCCTAGAAGCCTACAGGACGCCAAATGTGCAAAATCATAAGAGATAAACAACTAGACATATTATAATGAAGATGCCAAACATACAGAATAAAGAGAGAATTTTAAAAGCTACAAGAGAAAGGAAGCAGATTACATTTAGGGGTAAACCAATCAGGATAACAGCTGATCTTTCAACACAGACTCTGAAAGCTAGAAGATCCTGGAATAACATTTTTCAATCACTGAAAGAAATTGGGTTCCAAACAAGAATTGTGTATCCAGCGATTTTAAGCTTCAGGATGGAAGATGAAATTAAAACCTTCCATGATAAACAAAAGTTAAAAGAATTTGCAGCTAGAAAACCATCTCTTCAAAAGATCCTTGGCAAAACATTATAGGAAGACGAAATGGAAAATAACAATGAAAACCAACAGTAGGAGGTAGTACAGTAAAGGGGCGAAAAATAATCAAAGAGAAAAACAAACCATGTTTAGTAACATAAATAAACAAATATGGCTGGAAGAACAACCCATATTTCAAAAATAACCCTAAATGTTAATGCCTTAAACTCACCAATTAAGAGACACAGGCTAGTAGAATGGATCACGAAAGAAGACCCAAAAATTTTCTGCTTACAGGAGACACATTTGATAGGAAAAGACATATATAGACTAAAGGTGAAAGGTTGGGAGAAATCATATCACTCATATTGACTTCGGAAACAAGCAGAAGTGTCCATACTCATATCAAATAAAATAGATTTCAAGACAAAGTTAATCAAAAGGGATAAAGAGGGACACTACATATTGCTCAAGGGAACCATACACCAACAAGACATAACAATCATAAATATATGTACCCCAAACAATGGTTCAGCTATTTTAATCAAACAAACTCTTCTCAAGTTCAAGAGTCTGGTAGACCACCATACAATAATCATGGGAGATTTCAACACACCTCTTTCACTACTAGACAGATATTCCAAACAAAAGTTGAATTAGGAAACTATAGAACTCAATAACACAATTAATAACCTAGACTTAATTAACATATATAGAATATACCACCCAACATCAAGCAGTTACACTGTTTTCTCAGCAGCACATGGATACCTCTCAAAAATAGATCATATATTATGTCACAGAACAACTCTTAGACAATATAAAGGAGTATAGATAATACCAGGCATCTTATCTGATCGTAATGGAATGAAACTGAAAATCAACAATAAAAGAAGGAAGGATAATTCATGCATCACTTGGAGAATGAACAATACGTACTGAATGATCAATGGGTTATTGAAGACATCAAGGAGAAAAATAAAAAAAATTCTTAGACATAAATGAAAAAGACAGACAGAACATATCAGAATCTATGGGACACATTGAAAGCAGTTCTAAGTGGAAAATTCATTGCTTGGAGTTCTTTCCTTAAAAAAAGAAAAAAAAAAAACAACAACAAATAAATGATCTCATAGTTCATTTCAAAATCCTAGAAAAAGAAGAGAAAAACAACAGAAAAAGAAGTAGAAGGCAAGAAATAATTAAAATCAGAGCTGAAATTAATGAAATCGAAACAAAAGAAACAATTGAAAAAATTGAAAATACTAAAAGTTGAAAAATTAATAAAATCGACAGACTCTTAGCCATGTTAATGAAGAGAAGAAGAGAGGGAACTCAAATTACTATCATAAGGGATGAAAAAGGCAATATCACAACAGACACTTCTGAAATACAGAAGATAATCAGAAATTATATTAGAAGATAGTGAAGGCATCAATAAATTTCTTAAGTCATATGATCTGCCCAGATTGAGTCAGGAGGATATAGACAACCTAAGCAGACCAATATCAATTGAGAAAATAGAAGAAACCATCCAAAGACTACCAACTAAGAAAAGCCCAGGACCGAATGGGTATACAGCAGAGGAGGCCAATATCACCCTGATTCCTAAACCAGACAAAGACCCTTCAAAGAAACAAATGTACAGACCAATCTCTCTAATGAACCTAGATGCAAAAATCCTCAATAAAATTCTGGCGAATCAGATACAAAAACATATTTAAAAAATTGTGCAACATGATCAAGTAGGATTCATTCCTGGGATACAAGGCTGGTTCAATATACGGAAATCAATAAATGTTATTCACCACATCAATAGACTTAAAAATAAGAACCATATGATCACCCCAATAGATGCAGAAAAAGCATTCAATAAAGCACAGCATCCCTTTACGTTTAAAACTCTAGAAAAACTGGGATAACAGGAACATACCTCAATATTGTAAAAGCAATCTATGCTAAGCCTCAGGCTAGTATCATTCTGAATTGAGAAAAAATTGAAGGCATTCCCTCTAAAATCTGGAACAAGACAGGGATGCCCTCTCTCACGATTTCTGTTCAACATAGTTCTCGAACACTGGCCAGAGCAATTAGACAAATGAAAGAAATTAAAGGCATAAAATAGGAAAAGAAGAACTTAAATTATCACTATTTGCAGATGACATGATTCTATACCTAGCAGACCCAAAAGGGTCTACAAGAAACTATTAGAGATAATAAATGAATTCAGCAAAGTGGCATGATATAAAATCAACAATCATAAATCAAAAGCATTCCTGAATATCAGCAACAAATCCTCTGAAACGGAAATGAGGACAACCACTCCATTGAGAGTATCCTCAAAAAAAATAAAATAAAATATTTGGTTATCAACGTAACAAAAGATGTGAAAGACTTACACAATGAAAACTACAGAACCCTAAAGAGAGAAATAGAAGAAGATCTTACAAGATGGAAAAATATACCCTGTTCATGGATAGGCAGAATTAACATCATCAAAATGGCGATATTACCAAATGTTCTCTATAGGTTTAATGCAATGCCAATCAAAATCCCAAGGGCATTTCCTGTAGAAATAGATAAAACAATTATGAAATTCATATGGAATAATACAAGACCCAGTATAGCAAAGACAACTCTAAGCAGGAAGTGTGAATCAGGCGGTATAGCGATACATGTCCTCAAACTATACTACGGAGCAATAGTAACAAAAAGAGCATGGTACTGGTACCAAAACTGGCGGGTGGACCAATGGTACAGAATAGAGGACACAGAAATCAATCCACAAAATTACAGCAATCTTATATTTGATAAAGGAGCTAAAAGCATAAACTGAAGGAAGGATAGCATCTTCAACAAATGGTGCTGGAAAAACTGGAATTACATATGTAAGAAAATGAAACTGAATCCCTTTCTCTCGCCATGCACAAAAGTTAACTCAAAATGGATCAAGGAGCTTGATATCAAATCAGCGACACGGCGTCTGATAGAAGAAAACTTTGGCTATGATCTACATACTGTGGGGTCGGGCTCCAAATTCCTCAATAGGACACCCATAGCATAAGAGTTAATAATTAGAATCTACAAACAGGACTTACTCAAACTAAATAGATTTTTCTCAGAAAAAGAAACAATAAGAGAGGTAAAAAGGGAGCCTACATCCTGGGAACAAATCTTTACTCCTCACACTTCAGATAGAGCCCTAATATCCAGAGTTATACAAAGAACTCAAAAAATTAAACAATAAGCAAATGAATTACCCAATCAACAAATGGGCCAAGGACCTGAACAGACACTTCTCAGAGGAGGACATACAATCAATCAATAAGTACATCAAAAAATTCTCACCATCTCGAGCATTCAGAGAAATGCAAAACAAACCCACCCTAAGATACCATCTCACTGCAGTAAGCTTGGCAGCCATTATGAAGTCAAACGACAACAAGTGCTGGCGAGGATGTGGGAAAAAGGGTACACCTGTACATTGCTGGTGGGACTGCAAATTGGTGCAGCAAATTTGGAAAGCAGTATGGAGATTTCTTGGAAACTTGGGAATGGAACCGCCATTTGACCCAGCAATTCCCCTTCTCGGTCTAATCCCTATAGACCCAAAAAGTGCATGCTACAGGGACAATGATAAATCTATGTTCATAGCAGCACAATTCACAATAGGAAGACTGTGGAACCAACCTAGATGCCCTTCAATAGATGAATGGATTAAAAAAAATGTGGCATTTATACACAATGGAGTATTACTCTGCATTAAAAAATGACAAAATCATACAATTTGCAGAGAAATGGATGGCATTAGAACGTATTATGCTACGTGAAGATAGCCAATCACTAAAAAACAAATGCCAAATGTTTTCTTTGATATAAGGAGAGTAACTAAGAACAGAGTTGGGAGGAAGAGCATGAGAAGAGGATTAATATTAAACAGGGGTGAGAGGTGGGAGGGAAAAGGAAAGAGAAGGAAAATTACATAGAAATGGAAGGAAACCCTCATGGTTATACAAAATTAAATACAAGATGAAGTGAGGGGAAAGGGGACAAAAACAAGTGAAAGAAATGAATTACAATAGGTGGGGTAGAGAGAGAGGATTGGAGGGGAGGGGATGGGAGATAGTAGAGGACAGGAAAGGCAGCAGAATACAACAGACACTAGTATAGCAATATGTAAAATAGTGGATGTGTAACTGATGAGATACTGCAATCTGTATACGAAGAAAAATGGAAGTTCATAACCTACTTGAATCAAAGTGTGAAATATGACATGTCAAGAATTATGTAATGTTTTGTAGAACCAACAATAAATATTAAAGGAAAAAAAAACACATGGAGAACTATTTCAATGAAAAATTGACTAGGTTTATAACACCTACACTTTATCATGCAAAAGGTAAGTCCAACTATACACCATGCCTCTTCAGAAGTGCTTGTATTTCTATTCTGTTTGGGTTATTTTTCTTCATCATATTAAAATTAGTAGTCAGAGTTTGGTAGGGTATGCGTTAGTGTCAGGGATTCAGTCTTTGGAATGGAAAATTGGAAAATGAATCCAATGTGTATGCAAATATGTGCTACACAAAAATCTTCCCACTCTCATCCAGAACAATGCCTTGACGTTACCTTCACGCCAAATAAGAAACAATTAGAGGAGAAGAGTTAGAAAATCTGTAAATACATATCTGGAATGGAAAATATTCAGGAGTTCACCAACTTGGAGGTGGTAGAGGAGTATCCCAAAGTAAGGGACAGGGTAAACACTCCACAAACATGGAGGTCTGCTGGCCTAAAGACTTCTAGAGAAACTGCCTCTGAGGATGGGCACTTGAAATATATGTTGTCAGTAGCTTTAGCTTCCTTTGTAGTGAGATCATCAAAGCTGGGTCTGCATCTATGTGACCTGGAGGACATTCTTTCTTGCTTTCCAATACACATGAGGCAGCAGTGCTGAATTATCTCTTCGTATGTAAACTGTGGCCACTGGGGTCTAAGTGTCTCCCTGTGTGGACTGTGAAGCCTTTTGTTCATCCTCCATTTTTGTAGAGTTTCCTGCTGCAGCACTGAGAGTTTGATATTTGCCTCACAAAATACAAGGAGTTCAACTGGAACACAGTCCTGGAGGGAGTTCTGTCATTTGTGGTTTTTCAGGGTCTACAAGAGAATGCACCAACCAGGCTTCATTCCCACATAACTTGCCCCCTTCTCCATAGCAACCTGATTCTGCACATTGCCCTGAAAACTATCCATTTAACAAGACACCTTTACATATAAGTGTCTGGTCACTGCACCGTGTCAGTGACAAACCATTTGGAAATCAATGGCAAAACCACATGGCACAACCACAGATGATTTATCACACACCTGCACACCACAGCTCAGGGCCCACTACTCAGGAAGGTCCAACTTAATGGCATCTCTGTTCTACACCATTTTCATAAATCCCAGTCAATCAAGGCACTGTCTGGTACACTCATGATCAGCAAGAGGTGCTGACAATTTAAGCCACAGCCTCACACAGGGCCCAGAGTCTGATTCAGACATAACCATTTCCAAAACAATTCATCAAAGAGGCACAGGTGATGCCCATTCATTTCCATTTGAAAATTGTTTTCTTCTGGCTTTATAAAGGGGTGGCCTGAGGCAAAGAGGTTCCTGACATTCAGGGCAACAGAACAACAGTTAAGCAAAAGGCCCTAAGCCAGGTTTCACCATAGAGACTTTCCTGGTCACACCAATATCTGAGTTTTCTGGTGTGCTCGCCATTCCTTTCAGCTAACTAGTACATGGCCATGTCACAGAGCTTGGAGGTGGTACATATCTTGGACAAAAAACCATGAGCCTTTCTGGAGAGTTGCCAGAATTCAGGAAGAATTCAAGAACTTAGGATGATACTAGGTGTTGCCCATGGATAAGTCAAGCCTCAGTCCATTCATGAATTGGGCAGGATGAATGCTGTGAAGCTTTCTACTAGACAGGACACACCCATTGAGCCATTTTCTTTTCTAATATCTACAACTAAGGACACAGTGGGATACACAGACATAGAAACAGTCTCCTTGTCAGATGACTTACTAGAAACAGTCCACTCCAAACCAAACAAACCTCCTTTTTTACCTATTCTCAGAATATGAGACAAATCCACAAACTGACATCCACACACACAAAGTCACCTCCTTCCCCAAGTATGTCTGTGACTATCCGGAGTGTCCTCTGACTAGTAGGCCATAGAATGTTCCCCAGTAATGGCCGGTCCTGTCTCAGATCTGGTCTCCTTGGCCAATTCTGTGAAGTTTTCAGGAGGCAGTGGTGAGCCATTTCCTGCCCTCTCAGGAAAGGACCCTCTTCAAAGCTTTCTTGGCATTTGGCCACCCTCACATCAGTAGGTACCAAGAAAGACTGACTCTTTACTTGGTAAATCCAAACAAGTGAGCCCACTTGGACTGGGACTGGTACTGGCTCTTGGTGCCTGGCTTCCTGGATCACAGAATTCAGGGAGTTCCATCATGAAAAAAGTGAGGTGAGGTCACTTTCTTCAGAAAATGAATGAGGCCACTGTCTTGGCCACCACTTTGTCCTAACAGTTGCTTCCTAGTGTCTCAGGAAAAGGAGGCTGCCTCTATTTCCTGTGACACTTTCACAAGTTAGAATGGTATAGAAACATAGGCACCTGGGAACAGCTCTCCACACATGCCTGGTTTCATACATCTTCCCTACATTAAGAAGAGATAGGATGATTCAGACACATCCTTTCATCCTGATTGGGTTGTTTGCAAAGGAAGATGACTTTTGCTGTCTCAGGTCCTTCATAGCTGCCTACGTCTTCTCCAGGGATCATTTCTGCATGGATTTTGAGGTACTCAGCAGGTGGAAGATCTCCTAACTTCCTGTATTGTAATACTAACTTTGTCCCTGCTCTTCTGTAAAGTGAGATTGAGTGAACAATCTCAGTTTACAGAATGGTTAGGGTTAATAGCATGTTCGATTTGGGTTATGAATCATTTTGCTGGATGAATAATGATATTGGGAACCTGTGATATTTACAAGAACATGGAGGTGAAATATAAGTATGAAAACAGAAATCTAGGTAATATTTGAAGCCCAGAAGGACTTTGGGCCCTTGATTGGGATACTTAGCTTAAATTATGTTCTGTGTGACCTTTGCATTTTGTGTCCAGAATATTAGTGTGATAATATGTATATGTAGCTAAGGTGACATGAGTATTTCTTTCACCATTTCTGTGAGCAGTATTTTGAAAACTTATAAATTAGTACTGGGAATACTATTAGGTTTACCCTGTTTTGATGAATATAGAGATGATGCATTAATAGACCATACTGTGAATAAATTATATAACTGGTTCCAAATTTAAATAATGGATTGTATTGATATCTGAAAATATATAGAAAATCTTATATTGATATACATACATTCATTCCAACCAGTTATATATCTAATTGTAATGTTAGGGTTATCATTTATCATGAATAGTGTGTGAGTTTTGCCTCAAAAATGATTATGGAATCGAAAATAATATGTTTAGAAAGAAGTCTAGTAAAAAGACCAGTCAAGAAACATGGAGGAACATATGTCTTCCGAAGGAGGAAGTGATTGAAAGTGAACCAAATGTTTATAAATTTTTGAACTTGTGAATGAAAGGAAATATCTTATGATGTCCATGAACTGAAGAAATAATAACGTACCAGGTTTGAATAAAAATGAACTTTAACAAACACAATAGAGACATTAGGAATTTTGGCAAAGTATAGTTCGCAGTGAAAGGTTAATAAAATAAGTACTTGTCACTTCCTGTTTTTCTGTATGCTTAACAAAACACTTTTGAAATATTGAGAACTGTTTGCTAATCTTATTCCCAGAATGTGCTGTCCCCTATTGCCAAACTGCAGAATGTACTCCCTCAACTGGTTGCACGCAAACCGCTCACTCGCCCGGACCCATCAATAAACTTACCCCCCTGCCCTCTCCAAGGAAAATATATAAGCTCTGCTTAAGCTGTTCTCTGGGCTCTCTGCTCTATTCAAGTGAGCTCTGAGCCCCAGCATGCTGGACCCCCAATAAACCCTTTGCTTTTGCATGAGACAGTCTCTTGGTGGTCTCTTCCCCCGATTGTCACCGGACCTTTACATATGGAGGTTCCACTGAGATCCGGCAGCTGTGGACAAGAGACCCCAACGAACTCCTCTCAGGGTAAGTAAGGTGCCTCTTTCTGGTCAGGTTTCAGGTCAGGGCTTGGCAAAATGGATGTCAATGAAGAGCGTGAGCTCTCTCCAACGATGGCTGACAGTCATTTCACAGAGCCACAGGCCAAGTCCCTGGGTGACGTCATAGAGGACTCAAAAAATTGAGGAACAATAGTCTCCATGACTCAGTGATATTTTGTTTCAGATTCGTTATTGCCAACCGATCGGGTTCTGCCAACTACTAAGTCCTGGTCTCAGTGTTGGACTTCCATATCCTGTCTTTATTGTCTTGTCTTGTCTGTGTCGTGTGTTGTTGCTTTTACTGTTTGTGTATCTTTCATTATGGGACAGAGCACTTCAATGCCTCTGTCTCTGACCCTTGATCACTGCACCAAAGTTTGCTTAAGGGATCAGAATCTTTCTTTTTTAGTAAAACGCTGGACCTGGCAGACTCTCTGTGCCTCAGAATGGCTCACCATTGGATTTGGATGGACCCTAGAAGGATCTTTCTACTTCCCACTAATTTAAAAAGTCAGAGATATTGTCTTTCAGCCAGGACCACACAGATACCTGTGAAGACAGATGGCCACTGCCTACCAACCCGGGGACTAGGGAATCAACATCAATATCAAGAAAGAGACTTGTCTACATTAGACGCCATCAGGTGTCATCCATGGAACCCCTCTGAAAGGGACCATAGAAGGTGCTACTTATAACACCTACAGAAGTAAAGGTAGACAGAATCACTTCCTGGATCCATACCTCTCATCTCAAGCCTGTGCCCTGTCCAGACTCTGGCTGGAAACTGTAAAAGACAGATAACCCTTTCAAATTGTGTATTTGCCTTGTCAATAAGGCTATAGACTCTCCCCTTGACCACCAGTAGTCCTAACCCTCATCAGCCCATTCAGCAGCAATGGCTGATCACAAATCTTACTGGACAAGAAGTATGGTCTATCTCGCATACCGCCCACTTAAGGACATGGTCGCCATCTCTCCACAGAGACATTTGTCAGCTGGCTATAGGTCTTTTCCATTGGGATATCCCTGATGAAGTGGATCCCACTAAAATTCCATTAAATCCCTTCTCTACCATAGATAATGGAAACAAATATTATGGATGTAGGGACACGTGAGCCAGATGCAGTTTGGCTAGCCTAGATTACTATGTTTGCCTGGCGGACTATCAAAGCCATAAACAGTCACGGCTGTGTTGGGGGGAAGCCGACTTCTTCTGTAAGTCATGGGGATGTGAGCATTCAGGGACTGCTTGATGGAACCCAAACTCCTCATCAAATTCTGTACACAGCATTGGCCATATCCAATTAGATAACCAAAATTGATAGCCCCCAGAGGGGTCTCTAGATCCTCAAATTCTGCGTGACCTTTTTAACTTTTGAGAGTGCTCAAAAGTGTGAAAGGAGATTCCCCTATGTGGAGGCCTTTTCCCTCCTTTGCTCACATCCTGAACTATGCTTCTCCAATAGATCCTCACCCTCAGCCATCTGCTCCGTACTCTCTGCTCTTACTCTCACCTAAGCAACCTGATTTCTCCCCTCCAATTACTAGATCAAAAACCCAAACCTCCGCCCATTCTATGACCATTGCCCCCTTGTTAAGGTAGCAGGTACTGAGGTACACCTTAACCCACTCACTCCTCTCTTCTCTTGTCATTGCCTGCACCGGGTCCCACCAGGTCCTCTTACTAGCTAACACAAAGCTCAAACCAGCTGAGGAGAGCCCTCAGACCCTTATCGAAGATGTAATGTAAATGGCCTTTGAAGTTGCTTTGTCATCACTGAAAACAGGTTACTAAGTATTTAAAGTCCCTCACAGGCTTTTGGGGATACTAACTCCCATCTTACCCTCTGCTCTACCTGTTGTACTGCTCAAGATTTGTTCCTAGAAAAATCCAAAACCCCTTTCCCATTATTCTTTTACATCTCTCCTACCTCATTCTCAGATCCACGGAGCTGCTCACAGCCACGCCTTCCCCGTCTTCCCCCTCTGTACCAGGCCCACAGAAATGTCTTAACTGACCTTCTCCAGAAATCTTCAACATAGCTGAATTTAGGACTTTCAGAAAAAGAGTCCCTATAAAAAATTTCTAAGTACATAAACTTCCTCTTTTCGTGTTGCCCTATTCTACTTGGCCACTGGCTAAAAAAATCAGCAATCCTAAGCTAGACACCACCTTACTAGTTTTTCACAAAATATGTGAACAAGGCCTTGGCCTTGAGCTGAGGCTTCACAGAGATGGCTACATTTGTAAGATAAAGAAGTTACCAACTGGGCTCCATGGTAACAGTTGGGAGGGGGAAAAATAAAGGGAATATAATGCTCTCCCTCACCCAGGTGTCCTTGAAAAGTTAACTTTCCCACAAAAGAGGAAAAAAACAGAATACAAACTGCTTTTTGTGAACTGCTTAAGACTGTGAACTTCTGAGCCCCTTCCCTTATATGTTCGGTACAAAATTCAGAAAGTACCTAAACTTGGGGTTCCGGGGATTTAATTGATTACAAAAGAAGTAATGCCCTCTGAATCTGGTTGCAAACAAATAGGACTGTTTTCCTGTCTTTGGTACTATCTTAGGTGCCTTGCCTTGTCCGTCCCTACAACAGTATAATTCTATATACTTAAAACATTGTTTATGTTTTCATGAAGTGGTCAACAGATGTGATTAATTGTGTAGTTGTGCAAATGTTTCCCAGAGTGCTCTATCAACACAGGTTCATTTGAAGATCAAATAGGGGGGGCATAAAACCTAGTTCCACTGGGAACATATATCACTCACTTTTGCGATCCTATTAGGAATACATGTTGCTGCAAGGGTGGGCACAAGAACCACTGCCTTGGTCCATGGGACAAAACAAATGACCCAAATAGAAGCAGCTATAGACCAAAACTTAAAGATATTAGAAACCTCCATAACAGCATTGCAGGAATCTTTAACCTATCTCTCTGAAGTTGTTTTACAGAACAGTCGAGGATTGGAACTCCTCTTCATGTGAGAAGAGGGCCTTTGTTTTGCATTGATGGAAGAATGTTGTTTTTATGCCAACCATATTGGAGTTGTAAAAAAATCTATGAGTAAATTAAAAAGATGACTTGAAGAGCGTCAACGACAGAGAGAGGCCAAAAAAGGGTGTTTTGAATCTTGGTTCACAAAGTTCCCCTGGTTAACTACGCATTTATCAACCCTGGCCGGTCCAATAATAATCCTCATATTATTGCTAACTATTAAACCCTGCTTGCTCAACCATGTAATTTATTTTCTCCAAGCTCAAATTGGACAAGTTAAACTAATGGTAATACCCCACTAGCAGACATAGAATGTGACACCCCCCAATGATCATTTTTATGATTAAAAGTAGCCAGAAAAAGAAGTGTCGAATGAAAGGTTAATAAAATATGTAGTTGTCACTTCCTGTTTTTCTGTACGCTTAACAAAACACTGTTGAAATCTTGAGAAATGTTTGCCAATCTTGTTCCCAGAATGTGCTGTCCCCAACTGTCAAACTGCAGAATGTACTCCTTCACCAGGTTGCATGCAAATTGACCACTCGCCCTGACACATCAATAAACTTCCCTCCCTGCACTCGCAAGGGAAAGTATTTAACCTCTGCTTAAGCTGTTCTCAGGGCTCTCTACTCTTTTCAAGTGAACTCTGAGCCCCAGCATGCTGGACCCCCAATAAACCCTTTGCTGTTACATGAGATAGACTCTTGGTGGTCTCCTCTTCCGACACTCGACCGACCTTTACTTGGATGATTGAATGTAGAAGAGAACATCCAGTCAAAAATGCATAGTCAGTGGGATTAGGAATATAGTCCGTAGGTTTAGGAAGAAGAGTGAGTATAGGATTTGGACCAAAAGTTCTTTAGTAATAGGGTTTCGGTTAGAGAATGAATGTAAATGTCAGCACATGTGAAGAATGAGTCACAATGATGAACTGGGGAAAATATGTAGGAAAGCAGATATCAATAGAGACATTAGGAAATCAGGCAAAGTATAAAGTGAGTGATAGGATTAGACATTATCAACAGGGTTGAGTTTCAATATATAATCTTAGGAAGAAACAAATATGTAGTCACCAATAGGATTGACATTTGAGAGTATTAGGCAACCTGGACATGAATGTTTTTAATAATACAGGTTCACTTTCTATTTAGCCTTTGGTACAATCATAAGTGTGACTTTTGCATTTTGTGTTCCGAATATTACTGTGATAAAATGTATATGTAGATCAGGTGACATGAGTATTTCTTCCACAATTTCTGGGAGCAATATTTTGAAGACGTATAAATTGAAGACTCTAGGATATGCCAACAAACAATTCTTACACAAACTTTTACCAATGTGGTTCCAAAGGTAGAGGCGCATACGCAAGGAATGGAAAGTGAACTAATTCTAACCAAAAAAAAAAAGAAAAAAAAATTGATACTTTATCTTCCACTTCTTGTGCCACTCCTGTTTCAAATTACTTAGTCTTGACTGCATGTCTCCTGCAGAAATAATCAAAATCTCTGGAATACGTCTTTTGTTTGTTTTGCTTTTGCGGTGCTGCAGATAGAACCCAGGGCCTCCACATGCTTCGGAAAGCACTTGACTGCTAAACTACATCCATGCTCCCCACCCCCACTATTTTTTGTTGTTTTGAGAAAGGGTCTTAGTAGCTGGGATTTCAGGCATGTACTATTGCACCAGACTCCTGAATATATCTTGCCACTACATTTAGATGCAGAATTGGCTCAACAATAAGAAATTAAGAGGGTGTGAATAAAATAGTAATAGTGAAGAACCACTAAGAATACAGAGAAAGCACACTAAACAATACCTTTTGTTCAAATGCAATCTCTTTTAAAAGATTTTTTAAATGGATGACAATAAACTTCTGAAAAACAGACACAAATATCTTTCCTATCCTTTGCCTGAATTTCAATACTTTAAATTTTATTTTAATTACAGCTTTACTGAGATACAAATTTATATACAATGCAATCTATTGTATCACATGTGTATCTATTTTATATCCAGTATGGTTATTTCAATAAAATGACACACTAACTTTTCTGAATGAGTAGAATTACTAGTTACTACTAGGGTTCAATTCCTAGCTTTGCAAAAGCAAACAAACAAACAAACAAAGTTGGCTAACGGATCATATATTCTAATATTCCTAGCATTTTTTTCAGTACAAAAAACCCACATTATCCCACAAAGGGATATGAAATAGAATTATATTTTTTCATCTGGGTATGCTAAAGACAAGTCTATTTAGAAAATCCTGTTGTTTCAAATGTTGTTGAAAATAATATAAAAATACTTTAATAAAGAATGCAAAATAAAAAAAAATAAATTAGTATTGGGGGTACAAAGAGGTGTACCCTGTGTCTATGAATATAGAAGTAATTCATGAATTGACAATACTGTGAATAAATAATATAACTGATTCCACTTCAAATAATGGATTGATAGAATTGATATCTGAAAATATATAAGAAATCTTATATTGATATAGAATCATTCATTCCAATGAGTTATACATCTAATGGTAATATTAGGGTTATATTCTATCATGAAAGGTGTGTGAGATCTGCTTCAAAAGTGAGAATGGAAAAGGAAAATAATGTGTTTGGAAAGAAGTCTCATGAAAAGACCAGTCAAGAAACATAGAGGAATGCATGTGTTCTGAAGTAGAAAGTGATTGAAAGTGACACAAATGCAAATAATTTTGCTAACTTGTGGATGAAATACATATCCTATGATGTGAATAAACTGAAGAAATAGTAAAGTACCAGTGTTGAATAAAAATGAACGTCAAAATGTACATCATGTCCCATAGTAATCTACTTGGATTGATGTTAAACTGGGTCAGTTACTGTAGAAATATTAGGATTTGTATGCACCATTCACTGATGTTACTTTTCAGTACTAGAAAACAAATATGTATTTCAGGTGGATGAATAATTCTGAGAATAATCTTGTGAAAAGTTTATTATAAATCCACATACATAAATATGAATGAATTTAGGGTGTGTAAAAGAAGACAGAACTATTTCATATTTTTAAAAATTTGGAGAGTGTATATGTATATATATATACACACACACACACACACACACACACAAACAAACACATATACACACAGAGACATTGAAATGTAGCAATATATATGCCAATTGAAATTGATGTAGAAATACATATCGTCCAAAGATCCAAAAATATTTAATTTACTGAACATGGATTTGTGTATAATGTTGTTCAACTAGGAAGCTCCCCCTTAGGTTAAATTTTCAGTTCCAACAGCATTTAGGAGGAGTAATCTCTTCTCATAATTTGTATCTGCCAAGTCAGCCACCTCACAAGAATGTACATTTGATACCAGGTAGGATTCTATATGTGCATATAAAAATGCATGTGCTGAATAGGCTACAGACAAACGGAGACAGGAATTCAAATACTTGTTAAATTTAAAAACACATGGACAACTATGTCAACAAAATATTGATTAGATTTATAACTCCTACACTATATAATGCAAAAGGCAAGTTCAACTATACACCATGCCTCCTCTGAACTTCTTGGATTTCTATTCTGTTTGGGTTATTGTTCTCCATCATATTAGGATTAGTAGTCAGATTCTAGTAGGTTATGGGTTAGTGTCAGGAATTCAGTATTTCGAATGGAAAATTGGAAAATGAATCCAATGTGTATGCAAATATGTGCTACAAAAAAATCTTCCAACTCTCATCCACAACAATGCCTTGAAATTACCTTCACCCCAATTAAGACACAATTAGAAGAGAAGAGGTAGAAAATCTGTGAATATATATCTGTAGTGGAATATGCTCAGGAGTTCACCATTTTGGAGGTTGTAGAGCAGTTTCCAAAAGTAAGGGACAGGGTAAACACTCCACAAACATGGAGCTCTGTTGGCCAAAAGATTTCTTGAGAAACTGCCTCTGAGGGTGGGCACTTGAAATATATGTGTTTGTCAGAAGCTTTAGCTTCCTTTCTAGTGAGACCATCAAAGCTTGGTCTGTATCTATGTGACATGAAGATCTTGGTTTCTTATTTTCCAATGATCCTGAGGCAGCAGTGCTGATTTCTCTCTTTGTATGTAAACTGTGGCCACTGGGGGCTAAGTGTCACCCCATGTGGACTCTGAAGCCATTTGTTCATCCTCCAACTTTTGTGGTGTTTCTTGCTGCTGAACTGGGACATTGGTATTTGCTTCACGAAATACAATGAGTTCAACTGGAACACAGTGCTGGAGGAAGTTCTGTCACGTGTTGTGGGTCACGTTCTGCAGGAGAATGTACCAGCCAGGCTTCAATACCAGATAGCTTGTCCCCTTAACCTCAGCAACCTGATTCTTAACATTACCCTGAAACCTCTCCATATAACAAGATGCCTTCACATAGAAGGGTCTGCTGGCTGCACTATGTCAGTCACAAGCCATTTGGAAGTCAATAGCAGATCCACATGGTCCCACCACAGATATTTTATCACACACTACTGCTCTAGGTCCACTACTCAGCAGGCTCCAACTTATTGGCATCGCTGTTCTAGATAATTTTTATGAAACTCAGTCAATAAAGGCCCTGGCTAGTATACTCATGATCAGCAACAGACCATTTAAGAGTTCTCCAGTGCCACCTGTTAATGGCCTCCACAGGGCTTTGAAGAACTCATTTGACCCAAAGAATGCCTAATCTCACTTGATGGAGGTCAGGAACCTTACAGAGGAAGGCAAGAGACTTCATCCACAATTACTGATCTTTTTGCCATTTTGGTTTTGAATGCACACATGGGATCTTTCTTTAGATCCATCAGGTGCTGAGAATCTAAGCTATAGCCTCACATAGGACCAAGAGGCTGATTCAGACGCATCCCTTTCCAAAGCAATTAAGCACAGAGCCACAGTTGATGCCCATTTATTTCCATTTGAAAACTTTTTTCTTCAGGATTCACAAAGGGATGGCCTGAGGCAAAGACTTTCCTGACATTCAGGGCAACAGAACAATAGCAAAAGGCCCAAAGCAGGGTTTATCCACTGAGACTTTCCTGGACACACTGATATTAGAGTTTTCTGAGACGCTCGCCATTCCCTTCATCTATCTTGTACATGGCCATGTCACTCAGATTGGAGGTGGTACATATCTTGGACACAAAACAATGAGCCTATTCTTGAGAGTGACCAGAATTGAGGAAGAAATCAGGAACTTAGGAAGATTGCAGGTGTTGCCCATCCATAAGGCAAGGGGCAGTCCACTCGTAAATTGGGCAGGATGAATGCTGTGAAGATTTCTACTAGACAGGACACATTGATGCATTCTTTTTTCTAAGGTCTACAACCACGAACACAGTGGGTTACAAAGACATGCAAAAAATCGCCTTGTCAAACGACTTACTAGAAGCAGTCCACTCCAAACCAAACAAACCGCCTTTCCTACCTATTCTCATAAGAAGAGACTAAACCACAAAATCACACACACACGCGCAAACGCACCTCCTTCATTCAAGTAGGTCTGTGACTATCTGGAGTGTCCTCTGACTGGTGGGCCATACTATGTTCCCCCAAAAGGCCTGTCCTGTCTCAGATCTGGTCGCGGTGAACCACTACCTGCTTTCTCAGGAAAGGCCCCTCTTCAGAACTCTCCTGGCATTTGAAATCCTCATATCAGTAGGTACCAAGGAATACTTAGTCTATCCTTGGTTTTTCCAAACAATGGAGCCCACTGGGACTGGAACTGTGACAAGGTCTTGGTATTCTCTGTCTTCCTGGAGCCCAAGGTCAGGGAGTTTCTTCACCAAGGAAGTGAGGTAGGTCGCTTCATTCAGGAACTGAGTGAGTTTACTGCCTTTGCAACCACTTTGTCCTAACAGGTGATTGCAAGGTTCCCATGAGGTGGAGGCTGCCCCTACTTCCCGAGACAGTTTCAACAGTTAGAATGGTATATCAACCATAGGAATCCGGGAACAGCTCTCCACACAGGCCTGGTTTGGTCCCTCTTCTCTACATTAAGAAAAGAGAGGCTGATTCAGACACAATGCTTCATCCTGTGTACGTTGTTTGCCATGGAAGATGACTTTTGCTCTCTCAGGTCCTTCATAGCTGCCTATGTCTTCTCCAGGGATCGTTTCTGCTTAAAACTTTGAGGATCTCAGCATCTGGAAGATCCCCTACATTCCTGTATTGTAAGACCAACTCTGTCACTGCTCTTCTGTAAAGTTAGATTGAGGGAACAGTGTTTGGTTAGGCTTAATAACAGGTTGGATTTGGATTAAGAATCATTCTGAGCGATGAATAATGGTATTGGGAATGTGCGATATTTACAAGAATATTTAGGTGAAATATAAGTATGAAAACAGAAATCTAGGTAAAATTTGAAGCCCAGAAGGGCATTGGGCCTTTAATTGGGATACTTAGCTTTGACTTACGTTCTGCACAGATGTCTTAAATAAATCCATATACAATGTCATAGGACCTTGTACCTTGGATGATTGAATGTCACGAGAATATCCAGTCAAAAAGCTATAGTCGGTAGGATTAGGAAAAGTGTCGGTAGGTTTAGAAAGAATAGTGATTATAGGTTTTGGAGGAAATGTTTTTAGCAATTGGGTTTCGGTTAGAAAGTGAATTTAAATGTCAGCACATGTGAAGAGTCAGTCAAAATGATAAACTGGGAAAATATTTAGGAAAGCAGAAATCAATAGAGACATTAGGATATCAGGCAAAGTATAAAGTGAGTGATAGGATTACACATTTTCAACAGGCTTGAGGTTGAATATATAATCTTAGGAGGAAACAAATATATAGTCACCAATAGGATTGACATTTGAGAGCGGTAGCAACCTGGACAGGAATATTTTTAGTAATCCATGCTCACTTTTCATTTAGGTTTTGGTACAATCATAACTGTGACCTTTGCATTTTGTTTCCAGAATATTACTGTGATAACATGTACATGTAGATCAGGTGACATGAGTATTTCTTCCACCATTTCTGGGAGCAATATTGTGAAGACGTATAAGTTAGTACTGGGGGTACAAATAGGTGTACCCTGTCTCTATGAATATAGAGATAATGCATGAATAGACCATACTGTGAATAAATAGTATTACTGGTTCCAACTTTGAATAATGGATTGAATTGATAAATGAAAATATAGAGGAAATCTTATATTGATATATATACATTCATTAAAACCAAATATACATCTAATGGTAATATTAGGGTTATGGTTCATCATGAAGAGTGTGTGAGTTTTGCTTCAAAAATGATTAAGGAAATCAAAAAAAAAACCTCATGAAAAGATCAGTCAAGAAACATGGAGTTATACATGTGTTCTGAAGCAGGAAGTGATTGAAAATGAAACAAATGCCTATTAATTTTCGAATTTCTAGATGAAATATATATTTTATGATGTGCATAAACGGAAGAAATTGCAATGTACCAGTGTTGAATAAAAATGAATTTCAAAATACACATCATGTCCCATAGAAATCTATTTGCATTGATGTTAAACTGGGTAAGTTACTGCAGAAATACAAGGATTTGTATGCACCATTCACTGAAGATAGTTCTCAGTACGAGGAAACAAATATGTTTTTCAGGTGTGTGAATATTCCTGGGAATAATCTCGTGAAAAGTTGATTAAAAATCCACATACATGAATATGAATTATTTTAGGGAGTGTATAATAAGACACATATTTCATATTTTGAAAAATCTGGAGAGTATGTATACACACACACACACAAACAGACTTTAAAAAGTAGGAATATATATGCCAATTGAAATTAACCATGAAATATATATCATCCACAGATCAGAAATATTTATTTTACTGAACATGGGTTTTTGTGTAAAGTTGTTCAACCAGGAAGCTCACCCATTGGTTGAATTTTCAGTTCCAGCATCATTTAGGAAGAGTGAACTATTCTAACAATTTGTATCTGCCAAGTGAGCCATCTCACAAGAATGTACGTGTGATTCCAGGTAGGATTCTATATGTGCATATAAAATTACATGTGCTGAATAGGCTGCAGAGAAAGGGAGTCAGGTATTCACATATTTGTTAACTTTAGAAATACATGGAGAAATATTTCAACAGAAAATTGACTAGATTTATAACTCCTACCCTATATAATGCAAAAGGCAAGTCCCACTATACAACATGCATCCTCTGAACTGTTTATATTTCTATTCTGTTTGGGTTTTTATTCTCCATCATATTAGGATTAGTAGTCAGAGTCTAGTAATGTAGTGGTTAGTGTCATGGATTCAGTATTTGTAATGGAAATTTGGAAAATGAATCCAATGTGTATGTAAATATATGCTACACAAAAATCTTCCCACTCTCATCCAGAAAAATGCCTTGACATTACCTTCGCACCAAGAAAGACACAATTAGAGGAGAAGAATTAGAAAATGTGTGAATACATATATTCAATGAAAAATCCTCAGAAGTTCACAACCTTGGAGGTGGTAGAGGAGTTTCCAAAAGTAAGGGACAGGATAAACACTCCACAAACATGGAGCTCTGCTGGCCTAAAGACTTCTTGAGAAATGCCTCTGAGTTTGGGCACTTGAAATATATGTTGTTTTCAGGAGCTTTAGCTTCTTTCTAGTGAGACCATCAAAGCTGGGTCTGCATCTATGTGACCTGGAGGACATGGCATCTTATTTTTCAATGAACATGAGGCAGCAGTGCTGGTTTCTCTCTTTGCAGGTAAACTGTGGCCACTGGGGGCTAAGTGTCTCCCCGTTTGGACTGTGAAGCAATTTGGTCATGATCCACTTTTCGTTGTGTTTCTTGCTGCTGCACTGGGAGTTTGGTGTTTGCTTCATGAAATACAAGGAGTTTATCTGGGACACAGTGCTGGAGGGAGTTCTGTCACGTGTGGTGGGTCAGTGTCTGCAGGAGAATGCACCAACCAGGCTTCTATCCACATAGCTTTCCCCCTTGACCATAGCAACCTGATTCTGAACATTGCCCTGAAACCTCTGCATATAACAAGATGCCTTTACATAGAAGGGTCTGCTGCCTGCACCATGTCAGTCACAAGGCATTTGGAATCCAATGATAGATCCTCATGGCCGTACCACTGATGTTTTATCACACACCTGCCCACCACTGCTCTAGGTCCACTTCTCAGCAGACTCCAACTTACTGGCATCTGTGTTCTACACCATGTTAAAGAAACCCAGTCAATCTAGGCACTCTGTGGTATACTCATGATCAGCAACAGGACATCCAAAGGTTCTCCAGTGCCACCTGGTCATGGTAATTTTAAAAATTTCATGATATTTATGTAACCATTTTCAAGGATGAAGTTGGAGGCATTGTGGGTTTCAATTATTCAGAAACCATTAAATTTTGAGGAATCTCATTTTAATGAAAGCTCTGGAGAACTCTCACAGGCAAGGCTTCCCAAATAGTGGCCAAAACGTCACTTGAAGCCAGACCCATTGAGGTCTAAAATGTGAGGTCCATGTGTGTTTTGACTCTCAATTGTGGCTGCCAAGTCTTTCAGAATAAAATTATGTGATTCTCTGGCTGAGATTCCCAGTGAACTGTGGAAAGTCCCCCTGGGACTAGATCTCAGCTTCCAATGGCGACTCTCATGCGTTGCCTCCGAAAATCTTAACACAATTCATGGCAATTCTTCTCTGAGGTCAGTTCAAGAACTGAGTCTCTAAGGGGAATCACACCAGAATTCAACCCAGGTTGAACCAGTAATCTCTCACAATTAAAACCTAAACACTCCCACATGACCCTCATCTTCTTCCATATAGACACTCATCATAACCTCTCGCTGGAGGTTTCCATGAGGGCACAGCCCAAGACAGTGTCCAAAATAAGCTTCCTTGTCCCTCATTTGCCTAAAATCACGTTTGCCTGGACACCCTTCCTATGAACCAGGAGTGATCAAATAGGCCTGACATTTATACTGCTCCACTTCTCCAATTTGAGGCCTACTGACTTAGGGGTTTAAATTCTTTTTGGGAATTGGACGCATGAGAAAACACAAGAACTATGGGCAAGCCACTGCAGAGCTTTGAAGAACCCATTTGACACAAAGGATCCCTATTCTTCCTTGATGGAAGTAAGTGCCCTACCAGAGGAAGGCAAGAGACTTCATCCACAATGACTCTACTTTTAGCCATTTTGGTTTTGGATGCACATATGGAATCTTTCTTTAGATCCATAAGGTGCATAGAATCTAAGCCACAGCCTCACACAGGGCCAAGAGGCTGATTCAGACACATCCCTTTCCAAAGCAATTAAGGAAAGAGCCACAGGAGATGCACATTTATTTCCAATTGAAAAGTCTTTTGTTAAGGCTTCCAAAAGTGTTGGCCTGAGGAAAACACCTTCCTGACATTCAGGGCAACAGAAAAATATGTATGCATAAGGCCCAAAGCAGGGTTTCTCCACTGAGATATTCCTGGTCACACTGCTATCTGAGTTTTCTGAGATGCTCGGCCATTCCATTCAGCTATCCAGTACATGGCCATTTCACAGACCTTGGAGGTGGTACATATCTTGGACACACAACCATGAGTCTATTCTTGAGAGTGACCAGAATTGAGTAAGAAATCAGGAACTTAGGAAGATTGCAGGTGTTGCCCATCCATAAGGCAAGCCGCAGTCCATTCATAAATTGGGCAGGATGAATGCTGGGAAGCTTTCTACTAGACAGGACACATCCATTGATGCATTCTCTTTTCTAATGTCTACAACCACTAACACAGTGGGATACACAGACATAGAAAAACTCGCATTGTCAAAGGACTTAGAAGAATCAGATAATTCCAAACCAAACAAACCTCCTTTCCTACCTATTCTGAGAACATGAGACAAAACCACAAACCCCACCCAAACTCACAAATTCAACTTCTTCCCCCAAGTAGGTCTGTGACTATCCGGAATGTCCTCTGACTTGTGGGCCATACTGTGTTCTCCCGAAATGGCCTGTCCTGCCTCAGATCTGGTCACCTTGGCCAACTCTGTGAAGTTGTCAGGAGCCAGTGTTGAGCCACTACCTGCTTTCTCAGGAAAGGCCCCTCTTCAGAGCACTCCTGGCATTTGGCCATCCTCACATCAGTAGGTACCAAGAATGACTGACTCTGTCCTTGGTAAATCCAACAAGTGAGCCCACTGGAACTGTGACTGGGACTGGCTCTGGGTGCCTGGCTACTTGGATCACAAGTTCAGAGAGTTCCATCACCAAGGAAGTTAGGAAGGTCATTTCTTTGGGAACTGAATGAGGTCACTGCCGTGGCAACCACTTTGTCCTAACACTTGCTTCCAAGGGTCCCATGAGATGGAGGCTGCCCCTAATTCCTGAGACACTTTCAAAAGTTAGAATGGTATACCAACCATAGGTACCCAGGAACAGCTCTCCACACAGGCCCGGTTTGCTCCATCTCCTCTACGTTAAGGATAGAGAGTCTGATTCAGACTCAACCCTTCATCCTGACCAGGTTGTTTTCCATGGAAGATTACTTTTGCTCTCTCCGGTCCTTCATAGCTGCCTACATCTTCTCCAGGGATAATTTCTGCATTGACCTTTGAGATTTTCAGCAGGTTGAAGATCCCCTACATTCCTGTATTGTAAGAACAAATCTGTCCCTGCTCTTCTGAATACTTAAATTGATGGAACAATGTATGGTTAGTGTTATTAACATGTTCAATTAAAACCAAAACACTACCACATGGCCCTTATATTCTTCCATATAGACACTCATCATTACCTCTGGCTGGAGGTTTCCACAAGGGGCGAAGCCCAAGACAGTGTCCAAAATAAGTTCCCTTGCCCCTCATTTGCCTAAAGTCTGGGTTTCCTGGACACCCTTCCTGTGAACCAGGATTGATCAAATAGGCCTGCCATTAATAATGCTCTTTTTCTCCTTTTTGAGGCCTACTGAACGTGAGGTATTGATTCTTTATGTGATTTGGAGTCATGTGAAACCCAAGCACCTTTTCTCGTCTTTGAAGAACTCATTAGACCCAAAGGATCCCTATTCGTACTTGATGGAGGTGAGGAGCCTAACAGAGGAAGCAAGAGACTTCATCCACAATGTCTGATCTTTTTGCCATTTTGGTTTTGGATGCACACATGGGATCTTTCTTTAGATCCATCAGGTGCTGAGATTCTAAGCCACAGCCTCACACAGAGCCGAGAGGATGATTTAGACACATCCTTTTCTAAAGCAATTAATCTAAGAGCCACGGGTGATGCTCATTCATTTCCATTTGAAAGCAGTTTCTTCAGGCTTCACAAACTGGTGGTCTGAGGCAAATACCTACCTGACATTCAGGTCAACAGAACAGTAGGTAAGCAAAAGGCACAAAGCAGGGTTTCTCTACTGAGACTTTACTGGTCACACTGATATCTGAGTTTTCCGAGATCCTCCCCATTCATTTCAGGTATCCAGTAAATGGCCATGTCACAGAGCTGGGAGGTGGTACATATCTTGGACAAAAAAAATGAGCCTATTCTGGAGAATGGCCAGAATTCAGGAAGAAAACAGGAACTAAGGAAAATAGTAGGTGTTGCCCATCGATAAGGCAAGCAACAGTCCATTCATAAATTGGGCAGGATGTGTGCTGGAATGCTTTCTACTTGTCAGGACACATGCATTGATACATTCACTTTTCTCATATCTACAACCACCGACAAAGTGGGATACACAGACATAGAATCACTCACCATGTCAAATGACTTATTAAAAACAGTCCACTCCAAACCAAACAAACTGCCTTTCCTACCTATTCTCAGAACATGAGACAAAACCATAAACTCACATCTACACCCACAAAGGCATATCTTTTACCCACATAGGTCTGTGAGTAACCAGAGTGTCCTCAGACTGATAGGCCATACTATGTTCCCCCGAAATGGCCTGTCCTGTCTCAGATCTGGTCTCCTTTACCAACTCTTTAAAGTTTTCAGGAGCCATCGGTGAGTCACTACCTGCTTTCTCAGGAAAGGCCCCTCTTCAGAGCTTTCCTGGCATTTAGTGATCCACAAGAAAGACTGACTCTGTCCTTGGTAAATCCAAACAAGTGAACCCACTGGGAAAGGGACTGGGACTGGCTCTTGGTGCCTGGCTTCCTGGATCCCAAGTTCAGAGGGTTCCATCACCAAGGAAGTGAGGTAGGTCACTTCCTTCAAGAACTGAATGAGGTCACTGCCTTGGCAACCACTTTGTTCTAACATTTGCTTCCAATGGCTCCATGACATGGAGGCTGCCCCTACTTCCTGTGTCACATTCACAAGTTAGAATGGTATACCAACCATAGGCAAGGGAACAGTCAGAATCTACTAGGGTATGGCTTACTGTCAGGAATTCAGTATTTCAAATAGAAAATAGGAAAATGAATCTAATGTGTATTCAAATATATGCTAGACAAAAATCTTCCCACTGTCCTCTACAACAATGCCTTGATATTTCCTTCACCACAAGTTAGACACAATTAGTGGAGAATAGTTTGAAAATCTGTGAATATATATCTGGAAAAAAAATGAATGGAGTTCACAACCTTGGAGGTGGTAGAGGAATTTCCAAATGTAAAAGAAAGGATAAACACTCCACAAACATGGAGCTCTGGTGGCCTAATAAATTTTTGAGAAACTGCCTCTGAGTTTGGGCCCTTGAAATATTTGTTGTTGTCAGGAGCTTTAGCTTCCTTTGTAGTGAGACCATCAAATCTGGGTCAGCATCTATGTGACCTGGATGACATGGTTCCTTATTTTCTATTGAACATGAGGCAGCAGTTCTGAATTCTCTCTTTGTAGGTAAACTGAGGCCACTGGGGTCTAAGTGTCTAACTGTGTGGTCTGTGAAGCCATTTGGTCATACTCGAATTTTTGTGGTGTTATTTACTGCAGTACTCTGAGTTTGGTATTGGCTTCATGAAGTACAAGGAGATAAACTGGGACACAGTCCTAGAGGGAGTACTCTCATATGTGGTGAGTGAGGGTCTGCAGGAGAATGCACCAACCAGGCTTCTATCCCAAAAAGCTTGCACCCATGTCCATAGCAACCTGATTCTGAACATTGCCATGAAACCTCTCCATATAACAAGATCCCTTTATTTGTAAGGGTCTGCTGGCTGCACCATGTCAGTCACAATCCATTTGGAAGCCAAGGGAAGAACCATGTGGCCAAACGACAGATGTTTTATCATACACCTGCCAACCACTGCTCTAGGCCCACTACTCAGCAGGCTCCAACTTTCTGGCATCTCTGTTCTACAACATTTTCATGAAACCCAGTCAATCAGGGCACTGTCTGGTATACTCGTGATCAGCAACAGACATCCAAAGATTCTCTAGTGCCACCTGTTCATAGGAATATCAAAAATTTTATGGTGTTTATCTAGCCAATTTTCAAGGATGAAGTTGGAGGCACTGTGGGTTTCAATTCATTCAGGAACCATGAAATAGTGAGGAAGCTCATTTCAATGAAAGCTCGGGACAACTCTCACAGGCAAGGCTTCCCAAGGAGTGGCCAAAAGGTCACATGAAGCCAGGCCCATTGAGGTTTACAATTGAGGTCCATGTGTGTTTTGACTCTCAACTATGGCTGCTAAGTCTTTCTGAATAAAGTCATGTGATATCCTGGCTGAGAATCCCAGTGCTCTTTGGAAAGCCAACCTGGGCCTAGATCTCAGTCTCCAAGGGCAACTCTCATGTGTGGCCTCCTAAATTCCAAACACAATTCATGCCAATACGTCGCTGAGATCTGTTCCAGAACTCAGTCTCTAAAGGGAATCACACAAGAGTTAAAGCCCAGGTTGACCCTGGAATCTTTTCCAACCGTAACACAAATGACCACAATTAAACCAAAACACTCCAACATGGCCCTCATCTTCTTCCATATAGACAGTCATAATAAACTCTGGTTGGAGGTTTCCATGAGGGGCGCAGCCCAAGACAGTGTTCAAAATAAGCTCACTTGCCACTCATTTGCCTAAAGTCAGGGTGGCATGGAAACCCTTCCTGTGAACGAGGGGTGATCAAATAGGCCTGCCATTAATACTGCTCTACTTCTCCAATTTGAGGCCTACTCTCTGTGGGGTATAGATTCTTTATGAGAATTGGGGTCATGAGAAAACCCAAGCACCTATGGCTACCCTCTGAAGGGATTTGAAGAACCCATTTGAGTGAACCAAGGAGTTGGATCAAAAGACTTTAGATATAGGGTTTTGGTTAGAGAGTGAATGTAAATTTCAGCATATGTGAAGAGTCAGCCACAGTGATGAACTGGGGAAAATGTGTAGGAAAGCAGATATCAATAGAGTTATTAGGAAATCAGGCAAAGTACAAAGAGAGTGATAGGATAAGACATTTTTAACAGGGTTGAGTTTGAATATACAATCTTAGGAAGAAACAAATATGTAGTCACCAATAGGAATAATATTCGAGATCATTAGTGAATCAGGACATGGATGTTGTTAGTAATACATGCTCACTTTCAATATAGGCTTTGGTACAATCATAAGTGTGACACTTGCATTTTTTTGTCAGGAATATTACTGTGATGAAATGCATATGTATATCAGGTGACTAGAATATTTCTTCCACCATTTTTGAAAGCAATATTTTAAAGGCTTATAAATTAGTATTGGGGATACAAATAGGTATACCCTGGGTCTATGAATATAGAGATGATTCTTTATTAGACCATACTGTGAATAAATAATATAACTGGTTCAAAATTTAAATAATGGATTGAATTGATATCTGAAAATATACAAGAAATCTTACATTGATATACATACTTTCATTCCGAACAGTTATACATCTAATGATAATATTAGTGTTACGGTTTATTATGAAGAGTGTGTGAGTTTTGTTTCAAAAGTGATTATGGAAATCGAAAATAATGTGTTTGGAAAGAATCTCATGAAAAGAACAGTCAAGAAACATGGAGGAATACATGTCTTCTCAAGTAGGAAGTGATTGAAATTGAACCAAATGCCTATAAATTTGTAAAATTGTGGATGAAATGATATATCCTATATTGCCCATAAACTGCAGAAATAGTAATGTACCAGTGTTGAATAAAAATGAACTTCAAAATACACATCATGTCCCATAGGTGTCTACTTGCATTGATGTTAAAGTGGGTGAGTCACTGTAGAAATATTAGGATTTCTTAGCACCATTCCCTGAAGTTAGTTTTCAGTACTAGGAAACAAATATGTATTTCAGTGGATGTATATTTCTAAGAATAATCTTGTGAAAAATTGATTATATATCCCCATACAGGAACATGAATGAATTTAGGCAGTGTATAGTAAGACACTTATATTTCATATTTTGAAAATCTGGAGACTATATATATATAGACACAAACACACACACATTATAATGTAGCAATATATATGCCAATTGAAATTCATCATGAAAAATAACTCATCTGCATATCAAAAAATATTCATTATACTGAACATGGATTATGTATAATGTTGTTCATCTAGGAAGGTCACCCATGGGTTGAATTTTTAGTTCCAACAGCCTTTAGGAGAAGTGATCTCTTCTCACAATTTGTATCTGCCAAGTCAGCCACCTCACAAGAATTTACGTGTGAAACCAGGTAGGATTCTATTTGTGCATATAAAAATACATGTGCTTAAGAGGCTAAAGAGAAAGAGAGACAGAAATTCACATATTTCTTAACTTTAAAAACACATGGAGAATTATTTCAACAAATAATTGACTAGATTTATAACTCCTACCTTATATCATGCAAAAGGCAAGTACAAATACACACCATGCCTCTTCTGAACTGCTTGTATTTCTATTCTGTTTTGGTTATTTTTCTCATCATATTAGTATTAGTAGTCAGAGTCTATAAGGGTATGGGCTAGTGTCAAGGATTCAGTATTTCGAATGAAAAATTGAAAAATGAATCCAATGTGTATGCAAATATGTGCTACAAAAAAATCTTCCTTCTCTCATATAGAACAATGACTTGACATTACCATTGCCCCAAGTAAGTCACAATTAGAGGAGAAGAGTTAGAAAATCTGTAAATATATATCTGCAATGAAAATGCTCAGGAGTGCACAACCTTGGAGGTGGTAGAGGAGTTTCCAAAAGTAAGTGACATGGGAAATACTCCACAGACATGAAGATCTGCTGGCCTAAACACTTCTTGAGAAACTGCCTTTGAGGTTGGGCACTTGAAATATATGTTGTTTTCAGGAGCTTTCGCTTCCTTTATAGTGAGACCATATAAGCTGGGTCTGCATCTATGTGACCTGGAGGACATGGCATCTTATTTTCCAATGAACATGAGGCAGCAATGCTGAATTCTCTCTTTGTAGGTAAACTATTGCCACTGGGGGCTAAGTGTCTCCCCGTGTGGACTGTGAAACCATTTGGTCATCTTCCACTTTTCGTGGTGTTTCTTGCTGCTGCACTGGTAGTTTGGTATTGGCATCACGAAATACAAGGAGTTCAACTGGGACACAGTGCTGGAGGGAGTTCTGTCACGTGTGGTACGTGTACCCTGGTCTACAGTAGAATGCACCAACCAGGCTTCTATCCCACATAGCTTGCCTCCTTGATCATAGCAACCTGATTCTAAACATTACTCTGAAACTTCTCCATATAACAAGATGCCTTTATATACAATGGTCTGATGGCTGCACCATGTCTGTCTCAAGACAATTGAAAGTCAATGGCAGATCCACATGGCCCCACCACAGATGTTTTATCACACACCTTCCCACCACTGCTCTAGGCCCACTACTCTGCAGTCTCCAACTTTCTGGCATCTCTGTTCTAAACATTTTCATGAAGCCCAGTCAATCAAGGCACTGTCTGGTATACTCATGATCAGCAAAAGTACATCAAAAAGTTCTCCAGTGCCATCTGGTCATGAAAATTTCTAAACATTCATGGTATTGATCTAGACAAATTTCAAGGATGAAGGTGGAGGCACTGTGGGTTTCAATTCATTCAGGGACCATTAAATGTTGAGGAAGCTCATTTCAATGAAAGATCTGGAGAACACTCACAGGCAAGGCTTCCCAAAGAGTGGCCAAAAGGTCACATGAAGCCAGGCCCATTGAGGTCTACAATGTGAGGTCCATGTGTGTTTTGACTCTCAACTATGGGTGCCAAGTCTTTCAGAATAAAATCATGTGATATCCTAGCTGAGATTCTCAGTACTCTTGGGAAAGCCACCCTGGGCCTAGATCTCAGTTTCAAAGGGCGACTCTCATGTGTGGCCTCCTGAAATCGCAATACAATTCATGGCAATACTTATCTGAGGTCAGTTCCAGAACTCATTCTCTAAGGGGAATCACACCAGTGTTCAAGCCCAGTTGGACCCAGTCATCTCTTCCATCTGCCACACAAATGACCACAATTAAAACCAAAACACTCCCACATTGTCCTCATCTTCTTCCACATAGACACTCCTCATAACCTCTGGCTGGAGTTTTTCATGAGGGGCACAGCCCAAGACAGTGGCCCAAATAAGCTTTCTTGCCCCTCATTTGCCTAAAGTCAGGGTGGCCTGGACACCCTTCCTGTGAACCAGGAGTGATTAAATAGGCCTGCCATTAATACTGCTCCACTTCTCCACTTTGAGGCCTTCTTACTGTGGGGTTTAGTTTCTTCTTTTTTTAAAAAAAAATTGAAATTTAATTGGAAAGTTAAAAAAATTGTATTGCAGAATATTAAATTTCTTATGCAAAAGCCTTTATCTTGTTTGTGAGGGAAACCTTGATGCCTTGCCAATCTGGTTATATGGAGACACTGAAAATTTTCTGTTACATACTACATGGATGAATGGCTACAGCACATCGTTTTTTCAAACTGAAAGGCAGATAACAGCAAGTAAGATAACAAATAAAAGCCAATTTTATTAAAAAATAAAGTTGTAAAATGTCTCAAATATTGGAAATTAAATTCCTTTTTTTTTCTTTTTTTTGGTTGTTCAAAAGCTCATGCTATATCATCTTTCATACATTTGACTCATTTGGGTTATGAACTCCCATTTTTACCCCAATACAAATCGCAGAATCACATCAGTTACACACTCACGTTTTTACATAATGGCATATTAGTGATTGTTGTATTCTGCTACCTTTCCTATCCCCTACTATCCCCCTCCCCTCCCCAACCATCTACCCTCTATACCTCATCTGCTATTGTTCAATTCTCTCCCTTGTTTCCCCCCCTTTCCCCTCACAACCTCTTATATGGAATTTTGTGTAACATTTAGTGTCTCCTACCATTTCCATATGCTTTCCATTCTCTCTCCCTTTCTCTCCCCCCACTCATCTCCATTTAGTGTTAATATTTTCCTCATGCTCTTCTTCCCTGTTCTGTTCTTATTTGCTCTCTTTATATCAAAGAAAACATTTGGCATTTGTTTTTTAAGGATTGGCTAGCTTTGCTTAGCATTATATGTTCTAATGCCATCCATTTCCCTTCAAATTCAATGTTTTTTGTCATTTTTTAATGCTGCATAATACTCCATTGTGTATAGATGCCCCTTTTTTTATCCATTCGCCTATTGAAGGTCATCTAGTTTGGTTCCACAGTTTAGCTATTATGAATTGTGCCGCTATGATCAGTGATGTGGCAGTATCCCTATAGTGCGCTCTTTTAAGATCCTCAGGGAATAGTCCGAGAAGTGAGATAGCTGGGTCAAATGGGGGATCCTTTCCCTGCTTTCCCAGGTATCTCCATACTGCTTTCCAAATTGGCCTCAACATTTTGCAGTCCCACCAGCAGTGTACAAGTGTACCCTTTTCGCCACATCCTCGCCAACACTTATTGTTGTTTGATTTCATAATGGCTGCCAATCTTACTGGAGTGAGATGGTATCTTAGGGTGGTTTTGACTTGAATTTCCCTAACTGCTAGAGATGGTGGGCATTTTTTCATGTTCTTGTTGATGGATTGTATGTCCTCCTCTGTGAAGTTTCTGTTCAGGTCCTTGGCCCATTTGTGGATTGGTTTATTTGTTATCTTATTGTTTAATTTTTGAGTTCTTTGTATATTCTAGATATTAGGGCTCTATCTGAAGTGTGAGGGGTAAAAATTTGTTCCCAAGATGTAGGCTCTCTATTTACCTCTCTTATTGTTTCTCTTGTTTCGAAAAAAAGTTTTTAGTTTAAGTAAGTCCCATTTGTTGATTCTTGTTATTAACTCTTGTGCTATGGCTGTCCTATTAAAAAATTTGGAGCCCAACCCCACAGTATGTACATCGTAGCCAAATTTTTCTTCTATTAGATGCAGTGTCTCTGATTTTATATCTTGCTCCTTGATCCATTTAGAGTTAACTTTTGTGCATGGAGAGAGAAAGGGATTCATTTTCATTTTGTTGCATATGGATTTCCAATTTTCCCTGGACCACTTGTTGAAGATGCTATCCTTCCTCCATTGCATGCTGTTAGGCCCTTTTTCAAATATAAGAAAGTTGTACTTTTGTGGATTGGTTTCTGTGTCCTCTATTCTGTACCATTGGTCCAGCTGACTTTTGTGATACCAGTACCACGCTGTTTTTGTTACTATTGCTTTGTAGTACAGTTTGAACTCTGTTATCGCTATACATCCTGATTCACACTTCCTGCTTAGAATTGCTATTGCTATTCTGTGTCTATTGTTTTTCCATATGAAATTCATGATTGCTTTATATATTTCTACAAGAAATGCCATTGGGATTTTGATTGGCATTGCATTAAACCTGTAGAGAACTTTGGGTAATATCGCAATTTTGATGATGTTAGTTCTGCCTATACATGAACAGGGTACATTTTTCCATCTTCTAACATCTTCTTCTATCTCTTTCTTTAGAGTTATGTAACTTTCATTGTATAAATCTTTCACCTCTTTTTTTAGGTTGATTCCCAAGTATCTTATTTTCTATGAGGATATTGTGAATGGAGTGGTTTTCCTCATTTCAATTTCAGAAGTTTTGTTGCTGATATACAGGAATGCCTTTGATTTTTTCTTGTTGATTTTATATACTGGCACTTTGCTGAATTCATTTATTAACTCTAGCAGTTTCTTTGCATACCCTTTAGGGTTTGTTAAATATATTATTATGTCATCCTCAAATAGCGAATATTTAAGTTCTTCTTTTTCTATTTTTATGCCTTTAATTTCTTTTGTCTGTCTAATTGCTCTGGCTAGTTTTTCAAGAACTAAACTGAATAGAAGTGGTGATAGAGGGCATCTCTGTCTTGTTCCAGATTTTAGAGGGAATGCCTTCAGTTTTTCTCCATTTAGGATGATGCTAGCCTGAGGTTTAGCATATATAGCTTTTACCATGTTGAGGTAAGTTCTTGTTATCCCTAATTTTTATAGTGTTTTGAACATAAAGGAATGCTGTACTTTGTCAAACGCTTTATCTACATCTATCGAGATGATCATATGGTTTTTGTCTTTAAGTCTATTGATGTGGTGGATTACATTTATTGATTTCCATAAATTGATCCAGGCTTGCATCCCAGGGATGAATCCTACTTGATCA
This sequence comes from Callospermophilus lateralis, assembly GCF_048772815.1. Classification (NCBI taxonomy): domain Eukaryota; kingdom Metazoa; phylum Chordata; class Mammalia; order Rodentia; family Sciuridae; genus Callospermophilus; species Callospermophilus lateralis. The sequence continues at coordinate 386,247 of NW_027511267.1, forward strand.
TGAAGCACAATTATTTTGATATGCTTTTGTATTCAATTCACCATGATTTTATTGAGAATTTTTGCATCCAAGTTTATTAGAGGTATTGGTCTGTAGTTTTCTTTCTTTGAAGTGTCTTTGTCTGGTTTTGGAATCAGGGTGATGTTGGCCTCATAGAATGAATTTGGAGGAACTCCTTCTTTTTCTATTTTTTGAAATTGCTTGAAAAGTATTGGTATTAATTCTTCTTTGAGGGTTTTGTAGAACTCCACTGTATACCTATCCGTTCCAGGGCTCTTTTTGGTTGGTTGTCTTTTGATGGTTTCTTATTTTTCTTCCTTTGTTATTGGTCTATTTAAATTGTGGGTGTCTTCCTGACTCAATCGGGGCAGATCATATGACTTAAGAAATTTATCGATATCTTCTTTATCTTCTATTTTATTGGAATATAGGGTTTCAAAATACTTTCTAATTATCTTCTGTGTTTCTGTAGTGTGTGTTGTGATATTTCCATCTTTATTCCATATGTTAGTAATTTGAGTTCTCTCTCTTCTTCTCTTCGTTAGCATGGCTAAGGGCCTGTCGAACATATTTATTTTTTCAAAGAACCAACTCTTATTTATTTCAATTTTTAAAATGTAGATTTTTTGTTTCAATTTCATTGATTTCTCCTCTAATTTCAATTATTTCTTGTCTTCTACTACATTTGATGTTGTTTTGCTCTTCCTTTTCTAGGTTTTTGAGGTGTAGTGTGAGTTCATTTATTTGTTGTTGTTTTTTTCTTTTTTTGAGGAAAGAATTACAAGAAATGAATTTCCCTCTTAAAACGGCTTTCATTGTGTCCCATACAATCCGGTATGTTGTGTCTCTATTGTCATTTGTCTCTAAGAATTTTTTTATCTCCTCCTTTATGTCTTCTGTAACCCACTGATCATTCAGTAACATATTGTGCATTTTCCATGTGATGTAGAATTTTTCCTTTTTTTTTTTCATTGATTTAAAGTTTCAATCCATTATGATCAGATATGGTGCATGGTATTATCTCCATACCTTTATATTTACTAAGAGTTTCCCTATTGCATAATATATGGTCTATATTGGAGTAGGATCAATGTGCTGCTGAGAAGAACGTGTATCCACTTGATGATGGTTGATATATTTTATATATGTTGGTTACGTCTAGGTTATTGATTGTGCTATTGAGTTCTATAGTATCTTTATTCAGCTTTTGTCTGGAGGAAGGCAAGAGACTTCATCCACTATGACTGCCCTTTTTGCCATTTTAGTTTTGGATGCACACATGGGATCTTTCTTTAGATCCATCAGGTGCTGAGAATCTAAGCCACAGGCTCACACAGGGCCTAGATGCAGATTCAGAAACATCCCTTTCCAAAGCAATTAAGCAAAGAGCCACAGGTGATGCCCATTTATTTCCATTTGAAAACTGTTTTCTTCAGTCTTCACAAAGGGGTTGCCGGAGGCAAAGACCTTCCTGACATTCAGGGCAACAGACAGGGAAGCAAAAGGCCGAAAGCATGGTTTCTCCACTGAGACTTTCTTGGTCACACTGATATCTGAGTTTTCTGAGATACTCGCCATTCCCTTCAGCTATCCAGTACATTGCCATGTCACAGTGCTTGGGGTGGTACATATCTTGGACACAAAACCATGAGCGTATTCTAGAGAGTGGCCAGAATTCAGGAAGAAAACAGGAACTTAGGAAGATGGCGAGTGTTGCCCATTTATAAGGCAAGCTGCAGTTCATTCATAAATTGCACAGGATGAATGCTGGGAAGCTTTCTAGTAGACTGGACAAATCCCTTGATGCATTTTCTTTTCTAATGTCTACAACCACGGACACAATGGGATATATAGACACAGAAACACTCGCCTTGTCAAATGACTTACTAGAAACAGTCCACTCCAAAACTAACAAACCACCTTTCCTACCTATTCTGAGAACAGGAGACAAAACAACAAACCCACAACCACACCCACAAAGGCACCTCCTTCCCCCAGTAGGTCTCTGACTATCCAGAGTGTCCTCTGACTGGTGGGTCATGATATATTCCCCCATATTGGGGTGTCCTGTCTCTGATCTGGTCTCTGTGGCCAACTCTGTGATGCTGTCAGAAGCCAGCGATGAGCCACTACCTGCTTTCTCAGGAAAGGCCCCTCTTCAGATCTTCCTGGCATTTGGCCAACCTCACATCACTATGTACCAAGAAAGACTGACTCTGTCCTTGGTAAATCCAAACAAGTTTGACCACTGGGACTTGCACTGGGACTGGCTTTGGGTGCCTGGCTTCCTGGATCCCATGTTCAGAGAGTTTCATCACCAAGGAAGTAAGTTGAGTTCATTTCCTTCAGGAACTGAATGAGGTCACTACCCTGGCAACCACATTTTCCTAACAGTTCCTTCCGAGGGTCCCATCAGATGGAGGCTGCACCTACTTGCTCTGACATTTTCACAAGTTAGAATGGTATATCAACCATAGGCACCCGGGATCAACTCTCCACACAGGCCTGGTTTGGTCCATCTTCACTACATTAAGAAAAGAGAGGCTGATTCAGACACATCCTTTCATCATGACCAGGATGTTTTCCATGTAAGATGACTTTTGCTCTCTCAGGTCCCTCATAGCTGCCTACATCTTCTCCAGGGATTATTTCTGCATGGACTTTTGATGTTGTCAGCTGGTGGAAGATCCCCTACCTTCCTGTATTGTAAGACCAACTCTGTTCCTGCTCTTCTGTAAATGAGATTGAGGGAACAGTGTATGGTTAGGGTTAATCGCATGTTCGATTTGGGTTAGGAGTAATTATGCTGGATGAATAATGGTATTGGGAACCTGTGATATTTATAAGAATATAGACGTGAAATATATGTATGAGAACAGAGATCTAGGAAAGATTTGAAGCCCAGATAGGAATTGAAACCACGATTGGTATACTTAGCTTGAATTATGTTCTGCACCGAGGTCTCAAATAAATCGATATACAATGGCATAGGACCGTGTACCTCGGATGTTTGTATTTAGAAGAGGACATGCAGTCAAAAAGGGATAGTATGTAGGATTAGGAAGATAGTCAGTAGGTTTAGGAAGAATAGTGAGTATAGGAGTTGGACCAAAAGTTCTTTAGCAATAGGGTTTCAGATAGAGAGTGAATGTAAATGTCAGCACATTTGAAGTTACAGTCACAATGATGAACTGGGGACAATATGTAGAAAAGCAGATATCAATAGGGACATTAAGAAATCAGGCATAGTATAAAGTGAGTGATAGGATTAGATATTTTCAAAAGGCTTGAGGTTGAATATATAATCTTAGGAAAAAACAAATATGTAGTAACAAAGAGGATTGACATTTGAGAGCATTACTCAACCTGGACAGATATTTTTAATAATCCATGCTCACTTTCCATTTAGGCTTTGGTACAATCATAAGTGTGACCTTTGCATTTTGTGTCCAGAATACTACTGTGATAAATGTATATGTAGATCAGGTGACATGAGTCTTTCTTCCACCATTATGGGGAGCAATATCCTGAAAACTTATAAATTAGTACTGGGGATACGAAAAGGTGTACCCTGTGTTGATGATTATTCAGATGATGCATGAATAGACCATATTGTGAATAAAGTATATAACTGGTTCCAACTTTAAATAATGGATTGAATTTGCATCTGAAAAAAAATATATGAAATCTTATATTGATATACATACATTCATTCCAACCTGTAATATATCTAATGGTAATATTAGGGTTACAGTTTATCATGAAGAGTGAGTTTTGCTTGAACAATGATAATGGAATCGAAAATAATGTGTTTAGAATGAAGTCAAGTGAAAAGACCAGTAGAGAAATATGGAGGAATACATGTGTTCTGAAATAGTAAGTAATTGAAAGTGAACCAAATGCCTATAAATTTGTGAAGTTGTGAATGAAAAAAATATATCCTATGATGTACATAAACTGAAGAAATTTTAATGTACCAGTGTTTAATAAAAATGAACTTCAAAATACACATCATGTCCCATAGAAATCTATTTGCATTGATGTTAAACTGGGTCAGTTACAGTAGAAATATTAGGATTTGTAAGCACCATTCACTGAACTTAGTTTTCAGTAGTAGGAAACCAATATGTATTTCAGGTGGTTGAGTATTTCTTAGAATAATCTTGTGTAAAGTTGATCATACACCCAAATACATGAATATGAATGAATTTAGGGAGTGTATAATAAGATACATATATTTCATATTTTGGAAATTCTGGAGAATATATATATATATATATATATATATATATATATATATATATATATATATACACACAAATACACACACAAACACACACACACAAATTAATATGTAGAAATATATATGCCAATTGAAATTCATGATAAAATATAATTCATCCACATATCCAAAAATATTCATTTTACTTAACATGGATTTATGTATAATGTTTTTTACTAGGAAGCTCACCCATAGGTTGAATTTTCAGTTCAATCAGTATTTAGGGGGAGTCATCTCTTTTCACAATTTTTATATTCCAATGTCAGTGAGCTCACAAGAATGTACGTGGGATACCAGGTAGGATAGTATATGTGCATAAAAAATACATGTGCTGAATAGGATACAGAGAAAGGGAGACAGGAATTTACATATGTGATAACTTTAAAAACTCATGAAGAAATATTATAATAAAAAGTTGACTAGATTTAAAACACATACTCTTGATAAAGCAGAAGGCAAATACAAGTATACACCATGCTTCCTATGAAAGGACTGTATTTCTATTCAGTTAGGTTTCTTTTTCTCCATCATATTAGGATTAGTAGTCAGATTCTAATAGGGTATGGGTTGGTGTCAGGGATTCAGTATTTCAAATGGAAAATAGAAAAATTAATCTAATGTGTATGCAAACATGTACTACAGGAACAACTTCCCACTCTCTTCCAGAACAATGGCTTGACATAACCATCACTCCAAGTAAGACACAATTAGAGGAGAGGAGTTAGAAAATCTGTGAATACATATGAGAAATGTAAAATGCTCAGAAGTTCACAGCACTGGAAGTAGAAGAACAGTTTCCAAAAGTAAGGGAGAAGGTAAACACTTCACAAACATGGAGCTCTGCTGGCCTAAAGACTTCTTGAGAAACTTCCTCTGTGGTTGGGCACATGAAATATTTGTAATTGTCAGGAAATTTAGTTTCGTTTGTAGTGACACCATGAAATCTGGGTCTGCATCTATGTGACCTGGAGGACATGGTTCCTTATTTTCTAATGAAAATGAGGCAGCAGTTCTGAATTCTCTCTTTGTAGGTAAACTGTGGCCACTGGGAGCTAAGTGTCTTCCCGTGTGGTCTGTGAAGCCATTTGGTCATGCTCCAATTTTCAGAGTGTTTCTTACTCCTGAACTGGGAGTTTCGTATTAGATTCATGAAATACAAGGAGTTCAACTGGGACACAATGATAGAGGGAGTTCTGTCACGTGTGGTTTGTCATGGTCGACAAGAGAATGTACGAACCAGGCTTTAATCCCACATAGCTTTCCCACTTGACTATAGCAACCTGATTCTGAACATTGCCCTGAAACCTTTCCATATAAAAAGATGCCTTTACATATAAGGGTCGGCTGCCTGCACCATGTCAGTAGCAAGTCTTTTGGAAGCCAATGGAAGATCCAGGTGATCCTACCAAAAATATTTATTTACACACCTACAGTCCACTGCTCTATGCCCACTACTCAGCAGGCTCCAACTTACTGGCATCTCTGTTCTACAACATTTTCATGAAACCCAGTCAATCAAGGCACAGTTTGGTACCATCATGATCAGCAACAGGACATTCAAAGTTTATCCAGTGCCACCTGGTCATGGAAATTTCAAAAATTTCATGGTATTTATCTAGCCATTTTTCAAGGATGAAGTTGGAGGCACTGTGGGTTTCAATTAATTCAGGAACCATTAAATGGTGAGGAAGCTCATTTCAATGAAAGCTCTGGAGATCACTCACGGGGAAGACTTCCCAAAGAGTGGCCAAAAGGTCACATGAATCCAGGCCCATTGAGGTATACAAAGTGAGATCCATGTGTGTTTGTATTCTCAACTAAGGGTCCCAAGTCTTTAAGAATTAAATCATGTGATATCCTGGCTCAGAATCCCCGAGCACTGTGGAAAGCCATCCTGGGCCTAGATCTCAGATTACAAGGGTGATTCTCATGCGTGACCTCCTAAAATCCCAACACTATTTTTTGCAATACTTCTCTGAGGTCAGTTCCAGAACTCAGTCTCTAAGGGTAATCACACCTAGAGTTCAAGCTCCGGTGGACACAGTCATCTCTTCCAACTACCACACAATTGACCACAATTAAAACCAAAACACTCCCATATGGCCCTCATCTCCTTCCATATAGACACTCATCATAACCTCTGGCTGGAGGTTTCCATGAGGGGCGCAGACCAAGACAGTATCCACAATAATCTACCTTGCCCCTCATTTGCCTAAAGTCAGGGTGGCCTGGACACGCTTCCTGTTAACCAGGAGTGATCAAATAGGCCTGATGTTAATACTGTTCTGCTTGTCCAATTTGAGGCCTACTGACTGTCAGATATTGATTCTTTATGTGAATTGGAGTCATGAGAAAACCCAAGCACCTATGGGCTAGCCTCTGCAGGTTTTGAAGAACTCGTTTGACCCAAAGGATTCCTATTCTCACTTGATGGAGGTCAGGAACCTTACAGAGGAAGGCGAGAGACTTCATGCCAATGACTGCTCTTTTGGCCATTTTGGTTTTGAATGCACGCATGGGAAATTTCTTTAGATTCCTCAGGTGCTGAGAATCTAAGCCACTGCCTCATACAGAGCCAAGGGGCTGATTCAGACACATCCCTTTTCAAAGCAGTTAAGGAAAGAGCCACATGTATGCCCAATAATTTCCATTTGAAAACTGTTTTCTTCAGGCTTCACAAAAGGGTGACCTGAGTCAAAGACCTTCCTGAAATTCAGGAAAACAGAACAATAGGTAAGCAAATGGTCCAAAGCAGGGTTGCTCCACTGAGAATTTCCTGGTCACACTGATACTTGAGTTTTCTGAGATGCTTGCCATTTCTTTCAGCTATCCAGTACATGGCCAGTCACAGAGCTTGAAGGTGGTACATATCGTGAACAAAAAACCATGGTCCTATTCTGTAGAGTGGCCAGAATTCAGAAAGAAAACAGGAACTTAGGAATATAGCAGGTGTTGCGCATCAATAGGGCAAGCTACAGTCCATTCATAAATGGGGCAATTTGAATGCTGAGAAGCTTTCTACTAGACAGGACACATCCATTGATGCATTCTCTTTTCTAATGCATACAACCACGGACACAGTGAAATACTGAGACATAGAAACACTCGCCATGTCAAAAGACGTACTAGAAACACTAAACTTCAATCCAAACAAACCGACTTTAATACCTATTCTAGGAAAATGAGACAAAACCACAAACCCACAACAACACCCACAAAGGCACCTCCTTCCCCCAAGTAGGTCTGTGACTATCCAGAGTGTCCTCTGACTTGTGGGCCATAATATGTTCCCCCAAATTGGCCTGTCCTGTCTCAGATCTGGTCTCCTTGGCCAACTCTGTGAAGTTCTCAGTAGCCAACGGTGAGCCACTACCTGCTTTCTCAGGAAAAGCCCCGCTTCAGAGAATTCCTCTCATTTGGCCTTCCTCACATCTGTAGGTACCAACAAAGACTGACTCTGTCCTTGCTGAATCCAAACAAGTGAGACCACTGGGACTGGGACAGGGACTGGCTCTGGGTGCCTGGCTTCCTGGATCCCGAATTCAGAGAGTTCCATCACCAAGGAAGTTAAGTGAGGTCACTTCCTTCAGAAATTGAATGAGGTCACTGTCTTGGCAACCACTTTGTCCTAACTGTTGCTTTCAAGGGTCCCATGATACGGAGGCTGCCCCTACTTTCTGTGACACTTTCACAAGTTAGAATGGTATATCAACAATAGGCACCCAGGAATAGATCTCCACACAGGCCTAGTTTGGTCCAACTTCTCTACGTTAAGAAGAGAAGCTGATTCATACACAACCTTTTATCCTGACCAGGTTGTTTGCCATGGAAGATGACTTTTGGTCTCTCAGGTCCTTCATAGCTGCCTACCTCTTCTCCAGGGATCATTTCTGCATGGACCTTTGAGGTTCTCAGCAGGTGGAAGATTCCCTACATTTCAGTATTGTAAGATCAACTCTTTCCCTGCTCTTCTGTAAAGTTAGATTGAGGGAACAGTGTATGGTTATGGTTAATAACATGTTCGGTTTGGGTTAGAAATCATTCTGCTGGATGAATAATGGTATTGGGAACTTGCTATGTGTATACGAATATATAGGTGAAATATATGTATGAAAACAGAAATCTAAGTATGATTTGAAGTCCAGAAGGGCATTGGGCTCTTGATTTGGATATGCAGCTTTGAATTACGTTCTGCAGAGGTGTCTCAATTAAATCGATATACAATGCCATAGGACCTTGTACCTTGGATGAATTAATGTAGAAGGAACATCTAGTCGAAAAGGGATAGTCCGTAGTGAAAGGTTAATAAAATAGGTACTTGTCACTTCCTGTTTTTCTGTATGCTTAACAAAACACTGTTGAAATCTTGAGAAATGTTTGCTAATCTTGTTTCCAGAATGTTCTGTTCCCAACTGCCAAACTGCAGAATGTACTCCCTCACTCAGTGTCATGCAAACCGCCCACATGCCCTCACCCATTAGTAAACTTCCCTCTCTTCCCTCTCCAAGGAAAGTATATAAGCTGTGCTTAAGGTGTTCTCAGGGCTGTCTGCTCTATTTAAGTGAGTTCTGAGCCACAGCATGCTGAACCCCAAATAAACCCATTGCTGTTGCATGAGACAGACTCTTGGTGGTCTCTTCCTTCGACACTCGCCCGACCTTTACATATTGAGGTTCCACCGAGTTCTGGCAGTGGCAGACGAGAGACCCCAATGGGCTCCTCTCGGAGCAAGTAAGGCGCCTCTTTCTGGTTTCAGGTTTCATGTTAGGGCTTGGCAAAATCTCTGGCGATGAAGAGCCTGAGCTCCCTCCGAAGGTGGCTGAGAGACGTGTCACGGAGACACAGGGCACCTCCCTGAGGGACGCCGCAGAAAACTCGGGAAATTAAGCAACAATAGTCTCCTCAACTCAGTGATATTTTGTTTCAGATTCGGTATTGTCATCCCATCGGGTTTTGCCGGCTACTCATTGCTGGTTTCAGTGTTTGACGTCCATTGCCTGTGTTTATGGTCTTGTCTTATCTGTGTCATGTGTCCTTGCTTTTGCTGTTTGTGTACCTTTCATTATGGGACAGAGCAGTTCAATGCCTCTGTCCCTGACCCTTGATCACTGGAACAAAGTCCACTTAAGAGCTCAGAATCTTTCTTGTTTTAGTAAAATGCTGGACCTGGCAGAATCTCTGTGCTCAGAATGGCCCACCTTTGAATTCGGATGGCCCCTAGAAGGATCTTTCTACTTCGCACAAATTTAAAAATTCAGAGATATTATCTCAGCCGGGGACACATAGCCATCTGGATCAACAGCCATATATCTTAACTTGGCAGAACATCTGCAAATCTCCTCCTCCATGGGTGAAGCCTTTCCTTGCCCCTGCCTCTGCTCCTACTCCTTCCCCCATGATCTCTCAAACCCTCTCAACCTCCTCCTCCTCCAACCCCTGTTCTCCCCGAGTCACAGATTTGACTCTACTGGACTCTTCTTCCCTTACTAATCCCCTGCCCTTGTCCCCTAACCCACAACACCCTCAAATGGATTTCCCTGCTGCTGACTCAGCCTCTTTACCATTGGAGGAAGCTAAGCCGGTAATAGGGTCTGATAATGGACCGGTGTTCATGGCCCAGGTAAGTCAGGGGTTAGCCAGGAACCAGGGAATTAATTGGAAGTTATATTGTGCTTATAGATACCCGAGTTCAGGACAGGCAGATAGAATAAATTGAACCATTAAAGAGACCTTAAGAAAATTAAACTTAGAGAACAGCATAAAAGATTGGACTATGCTCCTGCCTTATGCAATGTTTCATGCAAGAAATACTCCCTCTGTTTCTTTGAGTAACCTTAGCCCCTGTGAAATTCTCTATTGTTGCCCTCCTGCAGTAAGGGACCTAAGCCCGACTCAAAGACCTAACCATTCCATCCACACCCCCTTGCTTGACAGACTTAAAGCTCTAAAAAGAACTCAGTGATACCTGTGTAAACAGCTGGCCACTGCCTATCAAACTGGGGACAAAGGGACTCCACATCGATATCAAGTAAGAGACTTCATCTACTTAAGACGACATCAGGTATCATGCTTGAAACCCCGCTGGAAAGGACCATAGCCGGTGCTACTTATAACACCTCCAGTGGTAAAGGTAGACGGAATCAATTTCTGGATCCATGCCTCTCATCTCAAGCCTGCGCCCTGTCCAGACTCTGGCTGGAAACTGGAAAAGATTGGTAAAACCTTCAAATTGCGTATTCGCCATGTGGATAAGTCTGTGGACTCTCTCCTTGGCCACAAGTAGTCCTAAGCCACATCAGCCCATTCAGCAGTGATGCCTGATCACAAATCCTACTGGAAAAGAAGTATAATCTATCTCGCATACAGCCCCCTGAGGGACCTGGTGGCCATCACTCCTCCCAGACATTTGTCAGCTGGCTATAGGTCTTACCTATTGGGATATCCCTGATGAAGAGGATACCACTAAAATTCCATTAAATTACTTCTGTACCATAGATAATGGAAACAAACATTATGGATGAAGGGACATGCAAGCCAGATGCAGGTTGGCTAGCCTAGATTACTATGTTTGCCGGGCAGACTCTCAAAGCCACAGTCACGGCTGTGTGGGGGGAAAGCCGACTTCTTCTGTAAGTCATGGGGATGTGAGCAAACAGGGGCTGCCTGATGGAACCCAAACTCCTCATCAAATTCAGTACACATCATTGGCCATATTACCAATTAGATAAGAAGAACCAATGGCCCCCAGAGGGGTCTCTAGATCCTCAAATTCTGCGTGATCTTTTCCCTCCTTCACTCACATCCTGAACTATGCTTCTCCAATAGATCCTCACCCTCAGCCTTCTGCTCCAGACACTCTGCTGTCACTCCCACCTCAGCAACCTGATTTCTCCCCTCCAATTACTAGATCAAAAACCCAAACCTCTGCCAGTTCTCAGACCATTGCCTCCTTGCTGAGGCAGCAGTTACTGAAGTACCCCTCCACCCACTCACTCCTCTCTTGTCCTGTCAGTGCCCGCACCGGGTCCCGCCAGGTCTTCTTACCAGCTAAACCAAAGCTCAAACCAGCTGAGGAGAGCCCTCAGTCCCCTATCTAAGATGTAATAAAAAATGGCCTTTAAAGTTGGTTTGTCATCACTGAAAACAGTTTACTAATAATTAAACGTCCCTCATATGCGTTTTGAGATACTCACTCCCATCATCCTCTCTGCTCTACCTGTTCTACTGCTCAAGTTTTTGTTGCTAGGAAAATCTCAAACCCGTTTCCCATTATTCTTTTACATCTCTCCTTCCTCATTCTCAGATCCACGGAGCTGATCTCAGCCCACCTTCCCCGTCTTCCCCCTCTGCACTAGGCCCACAGAAAAGTCTTAACTGACCTTCTCCAGAAGTCTTCACCATGGCTGACTTTAGGACTTTCAGCAAAAGAGTCCCTATAAAAGAGTTCAATGTAGATAAACTTCCTCTTTTCGTGTTGCCCTGTTCTACTTGGCCAGTGGCTAAAAAAATCAGCACTTCTCAGGTAGACACCCTTTTACTAGTTTTTCACAAAATATGTGAACAAGGCCTCTGTCCTTGAGCTGGGGATTCACAGAGATGGCTACATTTCTAAGATAAAGAAGTTACCAACTGGTCTCCATGGTAACAGCTGGCAGGGGTAAAATAAGAAAGGGAAGAAAAAGCTCTCCCCCTCACAGGTGTCCTTTAAAAGTTAACTTGCCCAGAACAGGGGAAAAACAGGAACAAATACTGCGTTTTTGAACTTCTGCAGACTGTGAGCTTCTGAGCACCTTCCCTTACATGTTGGGTACAAAATTCTGAAACTACCTAAACTTGAGTTTCAGGGGATTAATTGATTACAACAGAAGCAATGCTCTCTGAATCCGGTTGCAACCAAATAGGACTGTTTCCCTGTCTTTAGTGCTATCTTAGGTGCCTTGCCTTGTCCGTCCTTACAACAGAATAATTCTATATACTTAAACCTTGTTTATGTTTTCATGAAATGGTCAACAGATGTGATTAATCGTGTAATGGTGCAGATGTTTCCCAGAGTGCTCTATTATGAAGCAGGTTCATTTGAAGATCAAATAGGGGGACATACAACCAGGTTCCACTGGGAGCATATATCCCTCACTTTAGCCATCATATTAGGAATAGGATTTGCTGCACGGGTGGGCCCAGGAACCACTGCCCTTGTCCATGTGACACAATAAATGACCCAATTAGAAGCAGCAATAGACCAAAACTAAGATATTAGAAACCACCATCAGAGCTTTGCATGAAACATTAACCTCTCTCTCTGAAGTTGTTTTACAGAACAGTTGAGGTTTGGACCTCCTCTTCATTAAAGAAGGGGGCCTTTGTGCTGCATTGAGGGAAGAATGTTGTTTTTATGCCGAACATACTGGAGTTGTAATAAAATCTATAAGTAAATTAAAAAGACACATTAAAGAGCATCAACAAGAGAGAGAGAGAGACCCAAAAAGGGTTGTTTGAGTCTTGGTTCACACAGTGCCCCTGGTTAACTACGTTTTTATCAACCCTGGCCGGTCCAATAATAATCCTCATATTATTGATAACTATAAAACCCTGTTTTCTCAACCGTGTAATTTCTTTTCTCCAGGCTCAAATTGGACGATTTAAACTTATGGTAATACCCCACTAGGAGACATAGAATGTGAAACCCCCCAATGATAATTTTTATGATTAAAAGTAGCCAGAAAAAGAAGTGAGGAATGAAAGGTTAATAAAATAAGTACTTGTCACTTCCTGTATTTCCCTATGCTTAACAAAAAACTGTTGAAATCTTGAGAAATGCTTGCAAAACTTGTTCCCAAAATGTGCTGTCCCCAACTGCCAAACTACAGAATGTACTCCCTCACCCAGTTGCATGCAAACTGCCCACTCGTCGTGACCCATCAATAAACTTCCCTCCCTGCCTTCTCCAGGGAAAGTATACAAACTCTACTTAAGCTATTCTCAGGGCTATCTGCTCTATTAAAGTGAGCTCTGAGCCCCAGCATGCTGGAAACCCAATAAACCTTTTGCTGTATCATGAGTACTCTGTTGTCGTCTCCTTCTCCGAAGCTTGCCCGACATTTACTTGGATGATTGAATGTAGAAGAGAACATCCAGTGAAAAAGGTATAGTTGGTAGGATTAGGAAGATAGTCAGTAGGTTTAGGAAGAAGAGTGAGTATAGAATTTAGAACAAAAGTTCTTTAGCAATACGGTTTCAGTTAGAGAGTGAATGTAAATGTGAGCACAGTTGAAGAGTCAGTCACAATGATGAACTGGGGAAAATATGTAGGAAAGCAGATATCAATAGAGACATTATGAAATCAGGGAAATTACAAAGTGAGTGACAGGACTAGGTATTTTGAAAAGGATTGAGTTTGAATATATAATCTTAGGAAAAAACAAATATGTAGACACCAATAGGATTGATATTTGAGAGCATTAGGCAAATTTCAGGTGCATGAATATTTCTGAGAATAATCTTGTGAATAGTTGATTATAAATCCAGATACATGAACATGAATGAATTTAGGGAGTGTATATGAGACACATATATTTCATTTTTTGAAATATCTGGAGAGTGTGTATATATATATATATATATATATATATATATATATATATACACACACACACACACACAAAACACACACAGACAAAAAAGTAGCAATATATATGTCAATCAAAATTCATCATATAATATATATTATCCACAGATCTAAAAATATTCATTTTACTGAACATGGATTTATGTATAATGTTGTTCAACTAGAAAGCTCACCCATATGTTGAATATTCAGTTTCAATGGGGTTTAGTAGGAGTGATCTTTTCTCTCAATTTGTATCTGCCAAGTCAGCCACCTCACAAGAATGTACGTGTGGTACCAGGTAGCCAACCTGATTCTGAACATTGCCCATAAACCTATCCATATAACAAGATGCCTTTACATATAAGGGTCTGCTTGCTGTACCCTGTTAGTCACAAGGCATTTGCAAGCCAATGGCAGATCAACATGGCCCCACCACACATGTTTTATCACACACCTTCACACCACTGCTCTAGGCCCACTAATGAGCAGGCTCCAACTTACTGGCATCACTGTTCTACACAATTTTCATGAAACAATGTCAGTCAAGGCACTGTCTGGTACACTGATGGTCAGCAACAGGATATCCAAAAGTTCTCCAGTGCCACCTGGTCATGGGAATTTCAAAAATTTCATGGTATTTATCAAGCCATTTGTCGAGGATGAAGTTGGAGGCTCTTTGGGTTTCAATTTATTCAGGAACCATTAAATGTTGAGGAAGCTCATTTCAATGAAAGCTCTAGAGAACACTCACAGGCAAGACTTCCCAAAGTGTGGCCAAAAGGTCACATGAAGCCAGGCCCATTGAGGTCTACAATTTGAGGTCCATGTGTGTTTTGACTCTCAACTGTGGCTGCAAAGTCTTTCAGAATAAAATCATGTGATATCCTGGCTGAGATTCCCAGTGCTCTGGGGAAAGCCACCCTGCACCTAGATCTCAGGTTCCAAGGGCGACGCTCATGCATGGCCTAGTAAAAACCAAACACAATTCATGAAAATACTTCTCTGAGGTCAGTTCCAGAATTCATTCTCTAAGAGGAATCACAACAGAGTTCAAGCCCAGGTGGACCCAGTCTTTTCTTCTAAGTGCCACACAAATTACCACAATTCCAAACAAAACGCTCCCACATAACCCTTTTCTTCTTCCATATAGACACTCATCATAACCTCTGGATGGAGGTTTCCATGAGGGGCGCAGGACAGGACAGTGTCCAAAATAACCTCCCTTGCCCCTCATTTGCCTAAAGTCAGTGTGGCCTGGAAATCCTGACTGTGAAACAGGAGTGATCAAATCGGCCTGCCGTTAATACAGCTTGGCTTCTCCAATTTGAGGCCTACTGACTGTAGGGTTTAGATTCTTCATGTAAATTGGGGTCATGAGAAAACCCAAGCACCTATGGGATAGCCTCTGCAGGGCTTTGAAGAACTCTTTTGAAACAAAGGATCCCTATTCTCACTTGATGGATGTCAGGAACCTTAGAGAGGAAGGCGAGAGTCTTCATAAACAATGACTGCTCTTTTGGCCATTTTGGTTTTTAATGCACCCATGGGATCTTTCTTTAGATCCATCAGGTGCTGAGAATCTAAGCTACAGCCTAACACAGGGCCAAGAGGCTGATTCAGACACATCCCTTTCCAAAGCAATTAAGCAAAGAGCCACAGGTGTTGCCCATTCATTTCCATTTGAAAACTGTTTTCTTCAGGCTTCACAAAGGGGTGGCCTGAGGCAAAGAACTTCCTGACATTCAGGGCAACAGAACAATAGGTAAGCAAAAGGCCCAAAGCAGGGTTTCTCCACTGAGATTTAATGGTCACACTAATATCTGATTTTTCAGAGATGCTCGCCATTCCTTTGAGCTATCCAGTACATGGTCATGGCACAGAGCTTGGAAGTGGTACATACCTTAGACATAAAACCATGAGCCTATTCTGGAGAGGGGCAGAAGTCCAGAAGAAAACTGAAACTTAGGAAGATTGCAGGTGTTATCCATCGAAAAGGCAATCTGAAATCCATTCATAAATTGGACAGGATGAATGCTGGGAAGCTTTCTACTAGACAGGACACATCCATTGATGCATTTTCTTTTCTAATATCTGCAACCACGGACACAGTGTGATAGACAGACATAGAAACACTCGCCTTGTCAAATGACTTACAAGAAACAGTTCATTCCACACCAAAAAAAGCGCCTTGCCTACCTATTCTCTGAACATGAGACAAAACCAGAAACCCACCCCCACACCCACAAAGGCACCTCCTTCCCCCAAGAAGTTCTGTGACTATCCGGAGTGTCCTCTGACTGGTGAGCCATACTATATTCCCATGGAGTGGCCTGATCTGTCTCAGATCTGGTCTCCTTGGCCAACTCTGTGCAGGTGTCAGGACCCAGAGGTGAGCAACTACCTGCTTTCTCAGGAATGACCCCTCTTTAGAGCTTTCCTGGCATTTGGCCATCCTCACATTAGTAGGTACCAAGAAAGACTGACACTGTCCTTGGTAAATCCAAACAAGTGAGACCACTGAGACTGGGACTGGGACTGGCTCTGGGTGCCTGCCTTCGTGAATCCCAAGTTCAGAGATTTCCATCACCAAGGAAGTGAGGTGAGGTCACTTCCTTTAGGAACTGAATGAGGTCACTGCCTTGGCAACCACTTTGTCCTACCAGTGGCTTCCAAGTGTCACATGAGAAGGAGGCTGCCCCTACTTCCTGTGACACTTTCACAATTTAGAATGGTATACAACCATAGGCACCCAGAAACAGCTACCCACACAGGCCTGGTTTGGTCCATCTTCTCTAAATTAAGATGTGAGAGGCTGATTCAGACAGAACCCTTCATCCTGAACAGGTTGTTTGCAATTGAACATGACTTTTGTTCTCTCAGGTCCTTCATAGCTGCCTACATCTTCTTCAGTCAACATTTCTGCATGGAACTTTGAGGTTCTCAGCAGGTGGAAGATCCCCTACTTTCCTGTATTGTAAGACCAACTCTGTCCCTCCTCTCTGTAAATTTAGAATGAGGGAACAGTGTATGGTTAGGGTCAATAACATATTTGACTTGTGTTAGGAATCATTCTGCTGAATGAATAATGGTATTGGGAACCTGCAAAATTTATAAGAATATATATTTGAAATATAAGTATGAAAACATAAATCTAGTTACGATTTGAAGCCAGAAAGGGCATTGGGCCCTTCTTTGGGATATTTAGCTTTGAATTACATTCTGCATTTTAGTCTCAGATAAATCTATACACAATGGAATAAAACCTTGCACCTCAGATGCCTGAATGTCGAAGAGAACATCCAGTCAAAAATGGATAGTCGGTAGGATTTGGAAGATAGTAGGTTTAGGAAGAAGAGTGAGTCTTCGAGTTGGACCAATAGTTTTTTAGCAATAGGGTTTCGTTTAGAGAGTGAATGTAAATGTCAGCACATGTAAAGAGTCAGTCACAATGATGAACTGGGGAAAATATGTAGGAAAGCAGGTCTCAATAGAGACATTAGGAAATCAGACAAATTATAAAATGCGTGATAGGATTAGACATTTTCAACAGGGTTGAGGTTGAATATATAATCATAGGAAGAAACAAATATATAGTCCCCAACAATATTGACACTTGGGAGAATTAGGCATCCTGGACAAGGATGTTTTTAGTAATATATACTCACTTTCAATTTAGGGTTTGGTACAATCATAAGTGTGACCTTTGCATTTTTGTCCAGAATATTACTGTGATAAAATGTATATGTAGATCAGGTGACATGAGTATTTCTTCCACCATTATGGGAAGCAATATTTTTAAAAGCCATAAATTAGTATTGGGTATACAAATAGGTGTACCCTGTGTCAATGAATATAGAGATGATGCATGAATAGATCGTACTGTGAATAAATAATATAACTGGATCCAACTTTAGAAATTGGAATTAGAATAAATTGATATCTGAAAATATACAGGAAATCTTATATTGATATTGGTATACATACATTCATTACAACCAATTATAAGTCTAATGGTAATATTAGGGTTACGGTTTATCATGAAGAGGGTGTGTGAGTTTTCCTTCAAAAGTGATTATGGAAATCGAAAATAATGTGTTTGTTAAGAAGTCTCATGAAACGACCAGTCGAAAAACCTGGAGGACTACATGTGTTCGGAAGCAGGAAGTGATTGAAAGTGAAACAAATGTCTTTAATTTTGAAATTTTGGGTGAAAAATTTATCCATGGATGTGCATAAACTGAAGAAATAGTACTGTACCAGTTTTAAATAAAAATGAACGTCAAAATACACATCATGTCCCATAGGAATCTACTTGCATTGATGTTAAACTTGGTAACTTACTGTAGAAATATTAGGATTTGTATGCACCTTTCACTGAAGTTTGTTTTCAGTACTAGGAAACAAATAAGTATTTCAGGTGGATGAATATTTCTGAGAATAATCTTGTGCAAAGTTGATTACAAATCCACATACATGAATATGAATGTATTTAGGGAGTGAATAATAAGACACATATATTTCATATTGTGAAAAATCTGGAGTGTATATATATATATATATATATATATATATATATATATATATATATACAAAACACACACAGACATTATAAAGTGGCAATATATATGCCAATCGAATTCATGGTGAAATATATATCATCCATAGATCCCGAAAAATTAATTTTAATGAACATGGATTTATGAATAATGTTGTTCAACTAGGAAGGTCACCCATAGGTTGAATTTTAAGATCCAACAGCATTTAGCAGGAGTGATCTCTTCTCATAATTTGTATCTGCCAAGTCAGCCACCTCACAAGAATGTATATGTGATACCAGGTAGGATTCTATATGTGCATATAAAAATACATGTGCTGAATAGGCTACAGAGAAAGGGATACAGGAATTCACATATTCATTAACTTTAAAAACACATGGAGAACTATTTCAATTAAAAATTAACTAGATTTATAACACCTAACCTACATAATGCAAACGGCAAGTCCAACTATACACCATGCCTCTTCTGAACTGCTTGTATTTCTATTCTGTTTGAGTTATTTTTCTCCATCATATTAGGAATAGTAGTCAGAGTCTAGTAGGGTATAGTTTCGTGTCAGGGATTCAGTATTTTGAATGGAAAATTGGAAAATGAATCCAATGTGTATGCAAATATGTGCTACACAAAAATCTTCCCACTTTCATCCACAACAATGCCTTGACATTACCTTTGCCACAAGTAAGACACAATTAGAGGAGAAGAGTTAGAAAATACGTGAATACATATCTGGAATGGAATACGCTCAGGAGTTCCCAACCTTGGAGGTGATAGAGCAGTTTCCATAAGTAAGGGACATGGTAAACACTCCACAAACATGGAGCTCTGCTGGCCTAAATACTTTTTGAGAAACTGCCTCTGAGGTTGGGCACTTGAAATATATGTTGTTGTCAGGAGCTTTAGCTTTCTTTATAGTGAGCCCATCAAAGCTGGGTCTGCATCTATGTGACCTGGAGGACATGGTTTCTTATTTTCCAATGAACCTGAGGCAGCAGTGCTGAATTCTCTCTTTGTAGGTAAACTGTGGCCACTGGGGGCTAAGTGTCACCCCGTGTGGACTGTGAAGTCATTTGGTCCTCTTCCACTTTCTGTTGTGGTTCTTGCTGCTACACTGGGACTTTTGTATTTGCTTCACGAAATACAACAATTTCAACTGGGACACAGTGCTGGGGAGAGTTCTGTCACTGTGGTGGGTCACGGTCTGCAGGAGAATGCACCAACCAGGCTTCTTTCCCACATAGCTTGCACCATTGACCATGTCAACCTGATTCTGAAAATTGCCCTGAAACCTCTCCATATATCAAAATGCCTTTACAAATAAGGGTCTGCTGGCTGCACCATGTCCTTCACAAGCCATTTGGTAGCCAATGACCAAACCACATGGACCTACCACAGATGTTTTATCACACACCTGCACACCTGCCCACCGCTGCTCTAGGCCCACTACTCAGCAGGCTCCAACTTACTGGCATCTTTTTTCTACATTATTTTTATGAAACCCAGTCAATCAAGGCACCCTCTAGTATACTCATGATCAGCAACAGGACACCCAAGGATTCTCCAGTTCCACCTGGTCATGGGATTTTCAAAAATTTCATGGTATTTATCTAGCCATTTTTCAAGGATGAAGTTGGAGGCACTGTGGGTTTCAAGAACCACTAAATGTTGAGGAAGCTCATTTCAATGAAACTCTGGAGAACTCTCATAGGCAAGGCTTCCCAAAGAGTGGCCAAAAGGTCAAATATAGTCAGGCCCATTGAGGTATTCGTTGTGAGTTCCATGTGTGTTTTGACTCTCAACTATGGCTACCAAGTCTTTAAGAATAAAATCATGGGATATCTTGGCTGATATTCCCAGTGCTCTGCGGAATGCCACCCTGGGCCTTGATCTCAGTTTATAAGAGCGACTCTCATGCGTGGCCTCCTAAAATTTCAACACAATTCATGCAATACTTTTCTGAGGTCAGTTCCAGAACTCAGTCTCTAAGGGGATTCACACCAGACTTCAAGCCCAGGTGGACCCTGTCATCTCTTCCAACCGTCACACAAATGACCACAATTAATACCAAAACAATCCCACATTGCCCTCCTCTTCTTCCATAAAGGCACTCATCATAACATCTGGCTGGAGGTTTCCATGAGGGGCACAGCCCAAGACAGTGTCCAAAATAAGCTCCCTTGGCCCTCATTTGCCTAAAGTCAGGGTGGCTTGGACACCCTTCTTGTGCACCAGGAGTGATCTGTAAGGGTAAAAGAAATTGAAATTAAAGTGTAAAAGTTAAAGTGTAAAAGACCGGGTGTTGTAAAGTTTTTAAGCAGCAAGGCTTGTGTTAAAATGTAAAGGACCAGGTATTGTTAAGTTCCTATGCTACACGCAAAACCTGAAATTCCTGTAGCTTGTAGGACAATTCCCGGAGTACCCAGTAAATATTCCCCCTGACCGCCTGTTTTTTTAATAACCTAGGACCCTGTGAGGCCTGGCACAGAGGCATTGCAGGGCCTAAACCAATCATTTTGAATGTGTACCCCGCTTTAGAACTGACCTATCACTCCCACCTTACATGTTCCCACCAATAAATGAACTAATCATGTTTAAGAATTGTTGTTTGATTTTCCTGTGGTGTATGATGATTTCTTAAAGGAGACTGTAATATATGTAAAGTCCCGCCCTGCCCAAAAAGTGTACTTAAGCACTGCTCAACCCCTGCTCGGGGCTCTGGGATGCTCTCCCATCTTGAGTGAGCACGTAGCCCCAGCATGCTGGATTGGATCCTCAATAAACGCCTTTTACTGTTGCATGAGCCACAGTTTCTTGATGGTCTCTTCCTCCAACATTCGCCGGAACCTTACATTTGGTGCATTGGCCGGGAATCACGCAGCGCAGGACAAGGAGACCTCAACGAACCTTTCTGGGGGTAAGTAAGGCGCCTCTTTCCTTCAAAAATGATTATGGAAATCGAAAATAATGTGTTTGGAAAGAATCTCATGAAAAGAACAGTCAAGAAACATGGAGGAATACATATGTTCTGAAGCAGGAAGTAATTGAAAGTGAACCAAATGCCTACAGATTTGTGAACTTGTGGATGAAAAGTTATATCCTATGATATCCATCAACTGAAGAAATAGTAATGTACCACTGTTGAATAAAAATGAACTTCAAAATACACATAATGTCCCATAGGATTATACTTGCATTAATGTTAAACTGGGTCAGTTACCATGCAAATATTAGGATTTGTAAGCACAATTCACCGAAGTTTGTTTTCAGTACTGGAAAATAAATATGTATTTTATGTGGATGAATTTTTCTGAGAATAATCTTGTGCAAATTTGATTACAAATCCACATACATGAATATGAATGTATTTAGGGAGTGAATAATAAGACACATATATTTAATATTGTGAAAAATCTGGAGAGTATATATATATATATATATATATAAATATATATATATATATATATATTTATATATATATATATATATATATTTATTTATTTATAAAGATAAAAACACAGACATTAAAATGTAGCAATATATATGACAATCAAAATTCATCATGAAATATATATCATCCTCATATCCAAAAATATTCTTTTTACTGAGCATGGATTTATGTATAATGTTGTTCATCTAGGAAATTCACCAATTTGTTGAATTTTCAGTTCCATCAGTATTTAGGGGGAGTGATCTCTTTTCACAATTTGTATCATCCAAAAACAGTGAGCTCACAAGAATGTATGTGTGATACCAGGTAGGATTCTAAATATGCATAATAAAATACATGAGATGAATAGGCTACAGAGAAAAGGAGACAGAAATTTACATATGTGTTAACTTTAAAAACTCATGGAGAAGTACTACAATGAAAAGTTGACTAGATTTATAACACATACACTTGATAAAGCAGAAGGCAAGTCCTAGTATACACCATGCCACCTATGAATGGCCTGTATTTCTATTCTGTTAGGTTTCTTTTTCTCCATCATATTAGGATTAGTAGTCAGAGTCTAGTAGGGTATGGGTTAGTGTCAGGGATTCAGTATTTCAAATGGAAAATAGGAAAATGAATCTAATGTGTATGCGAATATTTGTTAGACAAAAATCTTCCTACTGTCATCCAAAAAAATGCCTTGATATTTCCTTCACCACAAGTAATACACAATTAGTGGAGAAGAGTTTGAAAATCTGTGAATATATATCTGGAAAAGAAAATGCTCAGGAGTTCACAACCTTGGAGGTGGTAGAGGGATTTCCAAAAGTAAGGTAAAGGGTAAACACTTCACAAACATGGAGCTCTGGTGGCCTAATTAATTTCTGAGAAACTGCCTCTGAGTTTGGGCCCTTGAAATATTTGTTGTTGTCAGGAGCTTTCGCTTCCTTTGTAGTGAGACCATCAAAGCTGCGTCAGCATCTATGTGACCTGGATGACATGGTTCCTTATTTGCAATAGAACATGAGGCAGCAGTTTTGAATTCTCTCTTTGTAGGTAAACTGAGGCCACTGGGGTCTAAGTGTCTAACCATGTAGTCTGTGAAGCCATTTGGTCATACTTCACTTTTCGTGGTGTTTCTTACTGCTGCACTGGGAGTTTGGTATTGGCTTCACAAAATACAAAAAGAAAAACTGGGACACAGTGCTATAGAGAGTACTCTCACGTGTAGTGGGTGAGGGTCTGCAGGAGAATGCACCAACCAGGCTTCTATCCCCAAAAGCTTGCACCCATGTCCATATCAACCTGATTCTGAATATTGCCCTGAAACCTCTCCATATAATAAGGTCCCTTAACTTGTATGGTTCTGCTGGCTGCACCATGTCAGTCACAAGGCATTTGGAAGCCAATGGCAGATCCACATGGCCCAACGACAGATGTTTTATCATACACCTGCCCACCACTGCTCTAGGCCAACTAGTCAGCAGGCCTCAACATTCTGGCATCTCTGTTCTCACCGTTTTCATGAAACCCAGTCAATCAATGCAATGTCTGGTACACTCGTGATCAGCAATAGACATCCAAAGGTTCTCCAGTGCCACCTGTTCATAAGAATTTAAAAAATTTCATGGTATTTATCTAGCCAATTTTCAAAGATAAATTTGGAGGCACTGTGGCATTTAATTCATTCGGGAACCATGAAATGGTGAGGAAGCTCATTTCAATTAAAGCTCGGGAGAACTCTCAGAGGCAAGGCTTCCCAAAGAGTGGCCAAAAGGTCACATTAAGCCAGGCCCATTGAGGTCTACAATTGAGGGCCATGTTTGTTTTGACTCTCAACTATGGCTTCCAAGTCTTTCTGAATAAAGTCATGTGATATCCTGGCTGAGATTCCCAGTGCTCTTTGAAAGCTATCCTGGGCCTAGATCTCAGTCTCCAAGGGCAACTCTCATGCGTGGCCTCCTAAAATCCCAACACAATTCATGCCAATACTTCTCTGAGATCTGTTCCAGAACTTAGTCTCTAAGGGGAACCACTCCAGAGTTCAAGCACAGGTGGACCCAGTCATCTCTTCCAACCACCACACAAATGACCACAATTAAACCAAAACACTCCCACATGGCCCTCATCTTCTTCAATTTAGAGACTCATCATAACCTCTGGCTGGAGGTTTCCATGAAGGGCGCAGCTTAAGACAGTGTCCAATATAAGCTCACATGCCCCTCATTTGCCTAAAGTCAGGGTGGCATGGAAACTCTTCCTGTGAAGCAGGAGTGATCAAATAGGCCTGCCAATAATACTGCTCTACTTCTCCAATTTGAGGTCTATTCTCTGTGGGGTATAGATTCTTTATGTGAATTGGGGTCATGAGAAAACTCAAGCAACTATGGGCTACCCTCTGCAGGGCTTTGAAGAATCCATTTGAGTGAGTCGAGGAGTTGGACCAAATGTTCTTTAGATATAGAGTTTTGATTAGAGAGTGAGTGTAAATGTCAGCATATGTGAACAGTCAGTCACAGTGATAAACTGGGGAAAATGTGTAGGAAAGCAGATATCAATAGAGACATTAGGAAATAAGGCAAAGTACAAAGTGAGTGATAGGATAAGACATTTTTAACAGGGTTCAGTTTCAATATATAATCTTAGAAAGAAACAAATATGTAGTCACCAATAGGAATGGTATTTGAGATCATTAGTTAATCAGGGCATGGATGTTGTTATTAATACATGCTCACTTTCAATATAGGCTTTGACACAATCATAAGTGTGACCCTTGCATTTTGTTTCAGGAATATTACTGTGATGAAATGTATATGTATATCAGGTGACTACAGTATTTCTTCCACCATTTCTGAAAGCAATATTTTAAAGACTTAAAAATTAGTATTGGGGATACAAATAGGTATGCCATCGGTCTACGAATATAGAGATGATGCCTTAATAGACCATACTGTGAATAAATAATATAACTGGTTCAAACGTTAAATAATGGATTGAATTAATATCTGAAAATATATAGGAAATCTTATATTGATATACATACATTCATTCCAACCAGTTATACATCTAATGGTAATATTAGGGTTATGGTTTATCATGAAGAGTGTGTGAGTTTGGCTTCAAAAGTGATTATGGAAATCAATAATACTGTGGAAAGAATCTCATGAAAAGAACAGTCAAGAAACATGGAGGAATACATGTGTTCTGAAGTAGGAAGTGATTGAAAGTGAACCAAATGCCTATAAATTTGTGAAATTGTGGATGAAAGGATATATCCTATAATGTCCATAAACTGCAGAAATAGTAATGTACCAGTGTCTGAATAAAAATGAACTTCAAAATACACATCATGGTCCCATAGGTGTCTACTTACATTGATGTGAAACTGGTTCAGTCACTGTAGAAACATTACGAATTGTATACACCATTCACTTAATTTACTTTTCAGTACTAGGAAAAAATATGTATTTAAGGTGGATGAATATTTCTAAGAATAATTTTGTGAAAAGTTGATTATAAATCTACATACACACACATGAGTTTATTTAGGGAGTGTATAATAAGACACATATATTTCATATTTTGAAAATCTTAAGAGTAGATATCTATATCTATATAGATAGATAGATAAATAGATAGATACACACATACACAGACATTAAAATGTAGCAATATATATGCCATTCCAAATTCATCATGAAATATATATCATCCACGTATCCAAAAATATTCATTTTACTGAACATTTATTTATACATAATATTGTTCATCTAGGAAATTCACCCATAGGTGGAAATTCCAGTTCCATCTGTATTTAGAGGGAGCGATCTCTTCTCACAATTTGTATCTTCGAAAATAAGCGATCTCACAAGAATGTACATGTGATACCAGTTAGAATTCTAAAAATGCATAAAAAAATACATTTGATGAATAGGCTACAGAGAAAGGGAGACAGAAATTTACATATGTGTTAACTTTAAAAACTCATGGAGAAGTATTACAATGAAAAGTTGACTAGATTTATAACACATACCATTGATAAAGCAGAAGGCAAGTCCAAGTATACACCATGCCTCCTATGAAAGGCCTGTATTTCTATTCTGTTAGGTTTCTTTTTCTCCATCATATTAGGTTTAGTAGTCAGAGTCTAGTAGGGTATGGGTTAGTGTCAGGGATTCAGTATTTCAAATGGAAAATAGGAAAATGAATCTAATATGTATGCAAATATGTGCTACACAAAAATCTTCCCACTCTCAGCCAGAACAATGCTTTGACATTACCTTCGCCCCAAATAAGACACAATT
Organism: Callospermophilus lateralis; assembly: GCF_048772815.1. NCBI lineage: Eukaryota > Metazoa > Chordata > Mammalia > Rodentia > Sciuridae > Callospermophilus > Callospermophilus lateralis. Next base: position 412,429 of record NW_027511267.1, read on the forward strand.
AGTGGAGAAGAGTTAGAAAATCTGTGAATACATATGTCGAAAGGAAAATGCTCAGAACTTCACAAACTTGTAGGAGGTAGAACAGTTTACAAAAGGGGAGAGGGTAAACACTTCACAAACATGGACCTCTGCTGGCCTAATGACTTTTTGAGAAACTGCCTCTGAGGTTGGGCAGTTGAAATATGTTTTTGTCAGGAGCTTTTGCTTCCTTTGTAGTGAGACCATCAATGCTGGGTCTCCATCTATGTGACCTGGATGACATGGTTCCTTATTTTCTAGTGGACATGAGGCAGCAGTGCTGAATTCTCTATTTGTAGGTAAACTTTGGCCACTGGGGTCTAATTATCTAACCCTGTTGTCTGTAAAGCCATTTGTTCATGCTCCACTTTCGTGGTGTTTCTTACTGCTGCACTGTGAGTTTGGTATTGGCTTCACGAAATACAAGGAATTCCACTGGGACACAGTGCTGGAGGATGTACTCTCATATGTGGTGGGTGAGGGTCTGCAGTAAAATGCACCAATGAGGCTTAAATCCCACATAGCTTTTCAACTCGACAATAGCCCCCTTATTCTGATCATTGGCAGGAATCCTCTCCATATAACAAGATGCCTTTACATTGAAGGGTCTGCTGGATGTACCATGTCAGTGACAAGTCATTTCTAAGCCAATGCCAGATCCACGTGGACCCACAACTGATGTTTTTTCACACACCTACACTCCACTGCTTTATGCCCACTAGTCTGCAGGCTCCAACTTACTGGCATCTATGTTCTACAGCATTTTCATGAAACACAGTCAATTAAGGCACTGTCTGGTACAATCATGATTAGCAACAGGACATCCAAATGTTCTCCAGTGCCACCTGGTCATGGTAATTTCAAAAAATTCATGGTATATATCTAGATATTTTTCAATAATGAAGTTGGAGGCACTGTGGGATTCAATTTATACAGGAACCAATAAATGGTTAGGAATCTCATTTCAATGAAAGCTCTGGTGAACTCTCACAGGCAAGGCTTCACAAAGAGTGGGCAAAAGGTCTCATGAAGCCAGGCCCATTGAGGTCTACAATGTGAGTTGCATGTGTGTTTTGACTCTCAACTATGGCTGGAATCTTTCAGAATAAAATCTTGTGATATCCTGGCTTAGATTCCCAGTGCTCTGTGTAAAGTCACCCTGGGCCAAGATCTCAGATTCCAATGGTGAATCTCATGTGTGGCCTCCTGAAATCCCAACACAATTCATGGCAATACTTCTCTGAGGTCAGTTACACAACTCAGTCTCTAAGGGGAATCACAACAGAGTTCAAGCCCAGGTGGACCCAGGCATCTCTTCCAATTGCTACACAAATGATGACAATTAAAACCAAAACACTCTCACACGGCCCTCTTCATCTTTTATATAGACACTAATCATAACCTCTAGCTGGAGGTTTCCATGAGGGGCACAGCCCAAGACAGTGTCAAAAATAAACTCCCTTGCCCCTCATTTGCCTAAAGTCAGGGTGGCCTGGACAACGTTAGTGTGAAACAGAAGTGATCAAATAGGCCTGCCGTTAATACTACTCCACTTCTCAAATTTGAGGCATACTGACTGTGGGGTATAGATTTTTAGTGTGAATTGGAGTTATAAGAAAACCCAAGCACCTATTGTCTCCCCTCTGCAGCCCTTTGAAGAACTTATTTGACACAAATGATCCCTATTCTCACTTGATGGAGGTCAGGAATCTTACAGAGGAAGGCGAGAGGCATCATCCACAATCACTGATCTTTTTTCCATTTAGGTTTTGGTTGCCCACATGGGATCTTTCTTTAGATTCATCAGGTGCTGAAAATCTAAACCACAGGCTCACACAGGGCCAAGAGGCTGATTCAGACACATCCATTTCCAAAGCTATGAAGCAAAGAGCCACAGGTGATGCCCATTCATTTCCATTTTAAAACTGTTTTCTTCAGGCTTCACAAAGGGGTGGCCTGAGGCAAAGACCTTTCTGACATTCAGAGCAACAGAACAATAGGTAATCAAAAGGCCCCAAGCAGGGTTTCTCCACGGAGACTTTTCTGGTTACTCTGATATATGAGTTTTCTGAGATGCTCGCCATTCCCTTCAGCTATCCAGTACATGGCCATGTCACAGAGCTTGGAGGTGGTACATATCTTGTACAAAAATACATGATACTAATCTTGAGAGTGGCCAGAATTCATGAAAAAATGGAAAATTAGGTAGATAGCCGGTGTTGCCCATGGATATGGCAAGCCTCAGTCCATTCATTAATTGGAAAGGATGCATGCTGGGAAGCTTTCTACTAGACAGGACACAACCAATGAGCTATTTTTTTCTAATATCTACAAAGAAAAATACAGTGGGATACACAGACATAGAAACAGTCTCCTTGTCAAATGACTTACTGGAAACAGTCCACTCCAAACCAAACAAACCTCCTTTTTTACCTATTCTCAGAATATGAGAAAAAAACCACAAACACAAACCAACACCCACAAATGCAACTTTTTCCCACAAGTAGGTCTGTCACTATCTGGAGTGTCCTCTGACTGGTAGGCCATATGATGTTCTCCAGAAATGGCCTTTCTGTCTCACATCTGGTCTCCTTGGTCAACTCTGTGAAGTTGTCAGGAGGCAGTGGTGAGCCAATTCCTGTCCTCTCAGGAAAGACCCCTCTTCAGAGCTTTCTTGGTATTTGGCAACCCTTACATCAGTAGGTACCAAGAAAGACTGACTCTGTCCTTAGTGAATCCAAACAAGTGAGCCCACTGCAACTGGGACTGGGACTGGCTCTGGGTGCCTGGCTTCCTGGATCACAAAATTCAGAGAGTTCCATCACCAAGGAAATGAGGTGAGGTCACTACCTTCAGGAAATAAATGAGGTCCCTGTCTTGGCCACCACTTTGTCCTAACTGTTGCGTCCTAGTGTCTCCTGACATGGAGGCTGCCCTACTTCCTGTGATACATTCACATGTTAGAATGGTATAGAAACCATAGTCACCTGGGAACAGCTCTCCACACAGGCCTGCTTTGGTCCATCTTTCCTGCATTAAAAATAGAGAGGATGACTCAGACACATCCTTTCATCCTGACCATGTTGTTTGCCATGGAATATGACTTTTGTTCTCTCAGGTCTTTCATAGCTGCCAACATCTTCTCCAGGGATTATTTCTGCATGGATTTTGAGGTACTCAGCAGGTGGAAGATCTCCTAACTTCCTGTATTGTAATATCAACTTTATCCCTCCTCTTCTGTAAAGTGAGATTGAGGGAACATTGTATGCTTAGGGTTAATAGCATGTTCCATTTGGCTTAGGAATCATTCTGCTGGATGAATAATGGTATTGGGAACCAGCGATATTTAAAAGAATATAGAGGTAAAATATAAGTATGAAAACAGAAATCTAGGTAATATTTTAAGCCCAGAAGGATTTGGGCCCTTGATTGGGATCCTTAGCTTGAGTAATGTTTTGCACCGAGGTCTCAGTTAAATCGATATACAATGGCATAAGACCCTGTACCTCAGATGATTGAATGTAGAAGAGAACATCCAGTGAAAAAGGGATAGTGTGTAGGATTAGAAAGATAGTCAGTAGGTTTAGGAGGAAGAGTGAGTCTAGGATTTGGACCAAAAGTTCTTTAGCAATAGGTTTCGGTTAGATAGTGAATATTAATGGCACCATATGTGAAAAGTCGGGCACAATGATGAACTGTGAAAAAATATGTAGGAAAGCAGACATCAATAGAGACATTAGGAAATCAGGCAAAGTATAACGTGAGTGATAGGATTAGACATTTTCAACAGGGTTGAGGTTGAATACATAATCTTAAAAAGAAACAAAAATGTAGTCACCAATTGGATTGACATTTGAGAGCATTAGGCAAACTGGGCATGGATGTTTTTAGTAATCCATGTTCACATTCCATTGAGGCTTTATTGCAATCATAACGGTGACCTTTGCATTTTGTGTCCAGAATATTACTGTGATAATATGTATATGTAGATCAGGTGACATGAGTATTTCTTCCACCTTTTCTGGGAGCAATATTTTGAAAACATATGAATTAGTACTGGGGATACTAATAGGTTTACCCTGTGTTGATGAATATAGAGATGATGCATTAATAGACCATACTGTGAAAAAAATTATATGACTGGTTCCAAATTTAAATAATGGATTGTTTTAATATCTGAAAATATAGAGGAAATCATATATTGATATACGTACATTAATTCCAACCAGTTATATATCTAATGGTATTATTAGGGTTACCGTTTATCATGAATAGTGTGTGAGTTTTGCTTCAAAAATGATTATTCAATCAAAAATAACGTGTTTAGAAAGAAGTCCAGTGAAAAGACCCATCAAGAAACATGAAGGAATATATGTGTTCCAAAGGAGGAAGTGATTGAAAGTGAACCAAATATTTATAAATTTGTGAACTTGTGAATGAAGGGATATATTTTATGATGTCCATAAACTGAATAAATAATAACGTACCAAGTTTGAATAAAAATGAACTTTAACAAACACATCATATCAAATAGGAATGTATTTGCATTGATGTTAAACTTGGTCAGTTACTCTAGAAATATTAGGATTTGTAAGAACCCTTCCCTGAAGTTAGTTTTCAGTACTAGGAAACAAATATGTATGTCAGTGGATGTATATTTCTGAGAATAAACTTGTTAAAAGTTAATTATAAATCCACATATATGAATATGAATGAATTCAGGCGGTGTATAAGAAGACATATATTTCATATTTTGGAAAATCTGGAGACTATATATATATATATATATATATATATATATATAGACACACAAACACACACACATTATAATGTCACAATATATATGTCAATCGAAATTCATCATGAAAAATAACTCATCCGCATATCCCAAAATATTCATTTTACTGAACATGGATGTATGTAGAATGTTGTTCATCTAGGAAGCTCACCCATGGGTTGAACTTTCTGTACCAACAGCATTTAGGAGGAGTGATCTCTTCTCACAAATAGTATCTGCCAAGTCAGTCACCTCACAAGAATGTACGTGTGAAACCAGGTAGGATTCTATTTGTGCATATAAAAATACATGTGCTTAATAGGCTACAGAGAAAGGGAGACAGGAATTCATATATTTCTTAACTTTAAAAACACATGGAATAGTGTGTAGTGTCCCTCTTTATCCCTTTTGATTAACTTTGGCTTAAAAAAAAAAGAATTTTATTGAGAATTTTTGTATATATGTTTGTCAGGAATATTGCTCTAAAGTTTTCTTTCCTTGATGTGTCTTTGTCTGATTTTGGTATGTGAGTGATACTAGCCTCATGAAATGAGTTTGGAGGAGTTCCATGCTTTTCTATTTTATGGAATAATTTGAGGAGTATTGTGATGAATGCTTCTTTGAAGGTCTTGTAGAACTTGACTGAGAATCTGTCTGTTCCTGGGCTTTGCTTGATTGGTAGGCTGTTGACAGCAACTTCTATTTCATTGCTTGAAATTGATTTGTTTAAATTGTTCATGTCCTACTAATTCAGTTTGGGTATATCTCTAAAATTTTATTGATGTCATCATTGTATTTTAATTTATTAGAGTATAAATTTTCAAATTAGTTTTCAATTATTCTCTGTATTTTAGTTGTGTACTCTGTAAAAGTTCTTTTACGATCCTTAATTTTAGTAATTTGAGGTTTTTTTTCTTCATTAGCTTGGTTAAGGATGTGTCAATTTTACTTAGTTTTCGAAGATTAAATTTTGTTTTGTGTCAAAAAAAAAATAACACATGGAAAAGTATTTCAGCAAATTGAATAGATTTATAACTCCTACCTTATATCATGCAAAAGGCAAGTCCAACTATACACCATGTCCCTTCTGAAATGCTTGTATTTCTATTCTGTTTTATGATATTTTTCTCCATTATATTAGTATTAGTAGTCAGAGTCTAGTAGGGTATATGAATATTTCTGAGAATAATCTTGAGAAAAGATGATTATAAATACACATTCATGAATATGAAAAATTTAGGAAGTGCAAAATAAGACAAAAATATTCCATATTTTCAAAAATTTGGAGAGTATATCTATATCTATCTATATCTATATCTATATCTATATCTATATATACACACACACGCACACACACACACACACACAACACTCACAGACATTAAAAAGTACCAATATAAATGCCAATAGAAATTCATCAGTAAATATATATCATCCACAGATGCAAAAATTTTTATTTTACTGAACATGAGTTTATGTATAATGTTGTTCTACTAGGACGCTCTCCTATAGGTTGAATTTTCATTTAAAACAGTTTTAGGAGGAGTGAACTCTTCTCACAATTTGTATCTGCCAAGACAGCCACCTCACAAAAATGTACGTGTGATACCTGCTAGGATTCTATATATGCATATATATATATATATATATATATATATATATATATATATATATATATATATACATGTGTGAATAGGCTACAGAAAAGGGAAACAAGAATTCACATATTTATTAATTTTAAAAACACATGGAGAATATTTCCATTAAAATTTGACTAGATTTATAACACCTACCTTATATAATGCAAATGTCAAGTCCAACTATACAACATGTCTCCTCTGAAGTGCTTGTATTTCTATTGTGTTGGGTTAATTTTTCCCATTATAATAGGATGAATAGTCTGAGTCTACTAGGTATGGGTTAGTTTCAGGGATTCAGTATTTGAATGGAAAATTGGAAAATGAATCCAATGTGTATGTAATTATATGCTGCACAAATATCCTCCCGCTCTCATCCAGAACAATGCCTTGATATTACCTTCACCGCAAGTAAGACGCAATTAGAGGAGAAGAGTTACAAAATCAGTGAATACATATCTGGAATGGAAAATGCTCAGGAGTTCACAACCTTGGAGGTGGTAGAGGAGTTTCCAAAACTAAGGAACAGGGAAAACACTCCACAAACATGGAGCTCTGCTGGCCTAAAAACTTTTTGAGAAACTGCGTCTGAGCTTCCGCAATTGAAATATATGTTGTTTTCAGATGATTTGGCTTCCTTTGTAGTGAGACCATCAAAGCTGGGTCTGCATCTATGTGACCTGGAGGACATGGTTTCTTATTTTCCAATGAACAAGATAAAGCAGTGCTGAATCCTCTCTTTGTAGGTAATCTGAGGCCACTGGGGACTAAGTGTCTCCCCGTGTGGACTGTGAAGCCATTAGGTCCTCCACCAATTTTTGTGGTGTTTTTCCTGCTGCACTGTGAGTTTGGTATTTGTTTCACGAAATACTAGGAGCTAAACTGAGACACAGTGCTGGAGGGAGTTGTGTCACGTGTCGTGGGTCAGGGTCTGCAAGAGAATGCACCAACTAGGCTTCTATCTCTCACAGCTTGCCCCATTGCCCCCTTGTCCATATCAACCTGATTCTTCATTTTCCTCTGAAAACTCTCCATATAACAAGATGCCATTACATATAAGGGTCTGCTGGCTGCACCATGTCAGTTACAAGCCATTTGGAATCCAATGGTAGATCCACATGGCCCTACCACGGATGTTGTATCAAACACCTCCCCACCACTGCTCTAGACCCACTACTCAACAGGCTCCAACTTATTGGCATCTCTGTTCTACACCATTTTCATGAAACTCAGTAAATCAAGGCACTGTCTGGTATACTCATGAACAGTAACAGGACATCCAATGTTTCTCCAGTGCCACCTGGTCATAGGAATTTCAAAAATTTCATGGTATTTATCTAGCCATTTCTCGAGCATGAAGTTGGAGGCACTTTTGATTTCAATTCATGCAGCAAACATTAAATGGTGAGGAAGCTCATTTCAATGAATTCTCTGGAGAACTCTAAAAGGCAAGGCTTCCCAAAGAGTGGACAAAGGTCACATTAGGCCAGGCCCATTGAGGTCTACAATGTGAGGTCCATGTGTGTTTTGACTCTCAACTATGGCTGCCATTTCTTTAAGAATAAAATAGTGTGATATCCTTGCTGAGTTTCCCAGGCCTCTGTGGAAATCCACCCGGGGCCTAGGTCTCAGTTTCCAAGAGCGACTTTCATGCTTGGCCTCTTAAAATCCCAACAAAATTCATGGCAATGTTTCTCTGAGTTCAGTTCCAAAACCCAGTCTCTAAGGGGTATCACACCAGAGTTCAAGCCTACGTGTACCCAGTCATTTTTTCCAATGCCACACAAATGACCAAAATTAAAACCAAAACACTCCCACATGGCCCTCATCTTATTCCATATAGGCAATCATCTTAACCTCTGGCTGGATGTTTCCATGAGGGGCCCAGCCAAAGACAGTGTCTAAAATCAGCTCGTTTGTCCCTCATTTGACTAACGTCTGGGTAGCCTGGACACAGTTTCTGTGAACCAGGAGTGAACAAATAAGCCTGCCGTTAATACTTCTGTGTTTCTCCAATTTGAGGCCTACTGATTTTAGATATCGATTCTTTAGACGATTTAGAGTCATGCAAAAACACAAGCACCTCTGCAGGGCTTTGAAGAACTCATTTGACCCAAAGAATCCCTATTCTCATTTGATGGAGTGCAGGAACCTAACAGAGGAAGGCAAGAGACTTCATCCACAATGAATGATATTTTTTGCCATTTTGGTTTTGGAAGCTCACATGGGATCATTCTTAAGATCCATCAGGTGCTGAGAATCTAAGTAACAGCCACACACAGGTCCAAGAGGCTGATAAAGACACATCCCTTTCGAAAGCAATTAAGCAAGAGCCACAGGTGAGGCCCATTCATTTCCATTTGAAAACTGTTTTCTTCAGGCTTCACAAAGGGGTGGCTTGAGCAAAGACCTTCCTGACATTCAGTGCAACACAACAATAAGTAAGCAAAAGGCCCAAAGCAGGGTTTCTGCACTGAGACTATCCTGGTCACACTGATATCTGAGTTTTCTGAGATGCTCGCCATTCTCTTCAGCTATCCAGTACATGGCCATGTCACAGAGCTTGGAGGTGGTACATATTTAGGACACAAATCCATGAGCCTATTCTGGAGAGTGGCCAGAATTCAGGAAGAAAACAACAACTTAGAAAGATAGCAGGTGTTGCACATCGATAAGAAAAGCTGCAGTCCATTCATATATTGGGCAGGATGAATTATGGGAAGATTTATACTAGACAGGACACATCCATTAATGCATTCTCTTTTCTAATGTCTACAACAACGGACACAGTGGGATACACAGAAACAGAAACACTCGCCGTGTCAAATGACTTACTAGAAACTGTCCAGTCCAAACCAAACAAACCGCCTTTCCTATCTATTCTCAGAACATGAGACAAAACAACAAACCCACACCCACTCCCACAAAGGCACCTCCTTCCCCCAAGTAGGTCTGTGACTATCCGGAGTGTCCTCTGACCGGTGGGCCATACAATGTTCCCCCGAAATGGCCTGTCTTCTCTCAGATTGTGTTTCCTTGTCCAACTCTGTGAAGATGTCAGGAAAAAGTGGTTAGCCACTACCTGTTTTCTCAGAAATGGTCCACCTTCAGAGCTCTCCTGACATTTGGCCATTCTCACATCATTAGGTACCAAGAAAACTGACTCTGTCCTTGGGAAATCCAAACAAGTGAGCCCACTGGGACTGGGACTGGGACTGCATCTGGGTGCCTGGCTTCTTGGATACCAAGTTCAGAGAGTTCCATCACCAAGGAAATGAGGTATGTCACATTCTTTGGAACTGAATGAGGTCACTGCCTTGGCAACCACTTTGTCCTAACAGTTGCTTCCAAGGGTAACATATGATGGAGGTTGCCCCTACTTCCTGTGACACTTTCATAAGGTAGAATGTATATCAACCATTGGCACCCGGGAACAACTTTCCACTCAGGCCTGGTTTGGTCCCTCTTCTCTACAATAAGAAGAGAGATGCAGATTCAGAAACATCCCTTCATTCTGACCAGGTTGTTTGCCATGGAAGATGACTTTTGCTCTCTCAGTTGCTTCATACCTGCGTACAACTTCTCCAGGTATCATTTTTGCATGGACATTTGAGGTTCTCATTAGGTGGAAGGTCCCCAACTTTCCTGTATTGTAAGAACCACTCTGTCCCTGCTCTTCTGTAAAATGATTGAGGGAACAGTGTATACTTGGGGTAAAAAACAGGTTTGATTTGGGTTACGAACGATTCTGTGCGATGAATAATGGTATTGGTAACCTGCAATATTTACAAGAATACAGAGGTGATATATAAGTATGAAAAGAGAAATCTAGGTATGATTTGAAGCCCAGAAGGGTTTTGCCCTTGATTGGGATACTTAGCTTTGAATTATGTTCTGCAAAGATGTCTCAGATAATTCGATATACAATGGCATAGGACCTTGTACAATGGATGATTGAATTTAGAAGAGAACATCCAGTCAAAAAGGGATATTCAGTAGGATTAGGAAGATAGTCGGTAGGTTTAGGAAGAAGAGTGAGTATAGGATTTGGACCAAAAGTTCTTTAGCAATACACTTTTGGTTATAGAGTGAATGTAAATGTCAGCTCATATGAAGAGTCAGTCACTATGTTGAACTGGGAAAAATATGTAGAAAAGCAGATATCAATAGAAACATTACGAAATCAGGCAAATTATAAAGTGAATGATAGAATTGGACATTTTCAACAGGGTTGGGTTTGAATATATAAATTAGGAAAAAACAAAAATGTAGTCACCAATAGGATTGACAATTGACAGCATTAGGCAACCTGGACACGGATGTTTTTATAAATCCATGTTCACCTTCCATTTAGGTTTTGGTACAATCATAAGTGTGACCTTTCCATTTTTGTCCAGAATATTACTGTGATAATGACGTGACATGAGTATTTCTTTCACCATTTCTGGGAGCAATATATTGAAGATGTAAAATAAGAATCGGGGTACAAAGAGGTGTACCCTGTTTCTATGAACATAGAGAAAAAGCATGAATAGACCATACTGTGAATAAATAATATAACTTTTTTGAACTTTAAATAATGAATTGAACTGATATCTGAAAAATTAAAGGAAATCGTATATTGATATACAATCATTCATTCCAACCAGTGATATATCTAATGGAAATATTAGTGTTTTGGTTTATCATGAAGAGTGTGTGAGTTTTGCTTAAAAATGATTATGGAAATTCAAAATAATGTGTATGGAAAGAAGTCTCATGAAAAGACCAGTCAAGAAACCCTGAGAATACATGTGTTCAGAAGCAAGAAGTGATTAAAGTTGAAACAAATGCCTATTAATTTGTGAACTTGTGGATGAAATGCATATCCTATGATGTGCAAAAACTGAAGAAACAATAATGTACCAGTGTCGAATACAAATGAATGACAAATTACATATCATGTCCCATAGGAGTCTACTTGCATTGATGTTAGGCTCGGTCAGTTACTGTAGAATAATTAGGATTTGTATGCACCATTCACTGAAGTTAGTTTTCAATACTAGGAAACAAATATGTATTTCAGGTGGATGAATATTTCTGATTATAATCTTGTGAAAAGTGGATTATAAATCCACATACATGAACATGAATGAATTTAGAGAGTGTATATTAGACATATATATTTCATATTTTGAAAAATTTGGAGAGTATATCTATATCTATATCTACACACACACACACACACACACACACACACACAACACTCACAGACATTAAAAAGTGCCAATATAAATGCGAATCGAAATTCATCAGTAAATATATATCATACACAGATGCAAACATATTTATTTTACTGAACATGAGTTTATGTATTATGTTGTTCCACTCGGACGCTCTCCTATAGGTTGAATTTTCATTTCCAACAGCATTTAGGAGGAGTGAACTCTTCTCACAATTTGTATCTGCCAAGACAGCCACCTCACAAAAATGTACGTGTGATACCTGGTAGGATTCTATATATGCATATAAATATACTTGTGTGAATAGGCTACAGAAAAGGGAAACAAGCATTCACATATTTGTTAAGTTTAAAAACACATGGAGAATATTTCCATTAAAATTTGACTAGATTTATATCTCCTAACTAATATAATGCAAATGTCACGTCCAACTATACAACATGTCTCCTCTGAAGTGCTTGTATTTCTATTGTGTTGGGTTAATTTTCCCCATTATATTAGGATGAATAGTCTGAGTCTACTCGGTATGAGTTAGTGTTAGGGATTCAGTACTTCGAATGGAAAATTGGAAAATGAATCCAATGTGTATGTAAATATATTCTGCACAAATATCCTCCCGCTCTCATCCAGAAGAATGCCTTGACATTACCTTCACCCCAAGTAAGACACAATTAGAGGAGAAGAGTTACAAAATCAGTGAATACATATCTGGAATGGAAAATGCTCAGGAGTTCACAACCTTGGAGGTGGTAGAGGAGTTTCCAAAACTAAGGAACAGTGAAAACACTCCACAAACATGGAGCTCTCCTGGCCTAAAAACTTTTTGAGAAACTGCCTCTGAGCTTCCGCACTTGAAATATATGTTGTTTTCAGGAGATTTGGCTTCCTCTGTAGTGAGCCCATCAAAGCTGGGTCTGCATCTATGTGACCTGGAGGACATGGTTTCTTATTTTCCAATGAACAAGATGAAGCAGTGCTGAATCCTCTCTTGGTAGGTAAACTGAGGCCACTGGGGACTAAGTGTCTCCCCGTGTGGACTGTGAAGCCATTTGGTCCTCCTCCACTTTTTGTGGTGTTTTTGCTGCTGCACTGTGAGTTTGGTATTTGTTTCACGAAATACTAGGAGCTAACCTGGGACACAGTGCTGGAGGGAGTTCTGTCACGTGTGGTGGGTCAGGGTCTGCAAGAGAATGCACCAACTAGGCTCCTATCTCTCACAGCTTGCCCCAATACCCCCTTGTCCATATCAACCTGATTCTTAAATTTCCTCTGAAAACTCTCCATATAACAAGATGCCTTTACATATAAGGGTCTGCTGGCTGCACCATGTCAGTTACAAGCCATTTGGAATCCAATGGTAGATCCACATGGCCCTACCACGGATGTTTTATCAAACACCTCCCCACCACTGCTCTAGACCCACTACTCAGCAGGCTCCAACTTACTGGCATCTCTGTTCTACACCATTTTCATGAAACTCAGTAAATCAAGGCACTGTCTGGTATACTCATGAACAGTAACAGGACATCCAATATTTCTCCAGTGCCACCTGGTCATAGGAATTTCAAAAAATTCATGGTATTTATCTATCCATTTTTCAAGCATGAAGTTGGAGGCAATGGGGGTTTCCATTCATTCAGCAAACATTTAATGGTGAGGAAGCTCATTTCAATGAATTCTCTGGAGAACTCTCAGAGGCAAGGCTTCCCAAAGAGTGGAAAAAGGTCACATTAGGCCAGGACCATTGAGGTCTACAATGTGAGGTCCATGTGTGTTTTGACTCTCAACTATGGCTGCCATTTCTTTAAGAATAAAATCATGTGATATCCTTTCTGAAATTCCCAGGCCTCTGTGGAAATGCATCCGGGGCCTAGGTCTCAGTTTCCAAGAGTGACTTTCATGCGTGGCCTCTTAAAATCCCAACAAAATTCATGGCAATGCTTCTCTGAGTTCAGTTCCAAAACCCAGTCTCTAAGGGGAATGACACCAGATTTCAAGCCCACGTACACCCAGTGATTTTTTCCAATGCCACACAAATGACCAAAATTAAAACCGAAACACTCCCACATGGCCCTCATCTTATTCCATATAGTCAATCATCTTAACCTCTGGCTTGAGGTTTCCATTAGGGGCGCAGCCCAAGACAGTGTCCAAAATCAGCTCGTTTGCCCCTCATTTGCCTAAAGTCAGGGTAGCCTGGAAACCGTTTCTGTGAATGAGGAGTGAACAAATAAGCCTGCCGTTAATACTTCTGTTTTTCTCCAATTTGAGGCCTACTGAATTTAGGTATCGATTCTTTAGGTGATTTCGAGTCATGCGAAACACAAGCACCTCTGCAGGGCTTTGAAGAACTCATTTGACCCAAAGAATCCCTATTCTCTTTTGATGGAGTGCAGGAACCTAACAGAGGAAAGCAAGAGACTTCATTCACAATGAATGATATTTTTTGCCATTTTGGGTTTGGAAGCTCACATGGGATCATTCTTAAGATCCATCAGGTGCTGAGAATCTAAGTCACAGCCACACACAGGTCCAAGAGTCTGATAAAGACACATCCTTTTCCAAAGCAATTAAGGAAAGAGCCACAGGGGAGGCCCATTCATTTCCATTTGAAAACTGTTTTCTTCAGGCTTCACAAAGGGGTGGCCTGAGGCAAAGACCTTCCTGACATTCAGTGCAACACAACAATAAGTAAGCAAAAGGCCCAAAGCAGGTTTTCTGCACTGAGACTTTCCTGGTCACACTGATATCTGAGTTTTCTGAGATGCTCGCCATTCTCTTCAGCTATTGAGTACTTGGCCATGTCACAGAGCTTGGAGGTGGTACCATTTTGGACACAAATCCATGAGCCTATTCTGGAGAGTGGCCAGAATTCGGGAAGAAAACAACAACTTAGAAAGATAGCAGATGTTGCACATCGATAAGACAAGCTGCAGTCCATTTATATATTGGCAGGATGAATTATGGGAAGATTTATACTAGACAGGACACATCCATTAATGCATTCTCTTTTCTAATGTCTACAACAATGGACACAGGGGAATACACAGAAACAGAAACACTCGCCGTGTCAAATGACTTACTAGAAACTGTCCACTCCAAACCAAATAAACCTACTTTCCTATCTATTCTCAGAACATGAGACAAAACAACAAACCCACACCCACTCCCACAAAGGCACCTCCTTCCCCCAAGTAGGTCTGTGACTATCTGGGGTGTCCTCTGACTGGTGGGCCATACTATGTTCCCCCGAAATGTCCTGTCTTCTCTCCGATCTTATTTCCTTGAACAACTCTGTGAAGAAGTCAGGAAAAAGTGGTTAGCCACTACCTGTTTTCTCAGGAAAGGTCCATCTTCAGAGCACTCCTGGCATTTGGCCATCCTCACATCATTAGGTACCAAGAAAACTGACTCTGTCCTTGGTAAATCCAAACAAGTGAGCCCAATGGGACTAGGACTGGGACTGCCTCTGGCTGCCTGGCTTCTTGGATACCAAGTTCAGAGAGTTCCATCACCAAGGAACTGAGGTATCTCACATTCTTTGGAACTGAATGAGGTCACTGCCTTGGCAACCACTTTGTCCTAACAGTTGCTTCCAAGGGTAACATAAGATGGAGTTTGCCCCTACTTCCTGTGACACTTTCATAAGGTAGAATGTATATCAACCATTGGCACCCGGGAACAGCTCTCCACCCAGGCCTGGTTTGGTCCATGTTCTCTACAAGAAGAAGAGAGAGGCCTATTCAGACACATCCCTTCATCCTGACCAGGTTGTTTGCCATGGAAGATGACTTTTGCTCTCTCAGGTGCTTCATACCTGCTTACAACTTCTCCAGGTATCATTTGTGCATGGACATTTGAGGTTCTCTTCATGTGGAAGGTCCCCAACTCTCCTGTATTGTAAGAACCACTCTGTCCCTGCTCTTCTCTAAAATGATTGAGGGAACAGTCTATACTGGGGGTTAAAAACAGGTTTGATTTTGGTTATGTATGACTCTGTGCGATGAATAATGGTATTGGGAACCTGAAATATTTACAAGAATATTGAGGTGAAATATAAGTATGAAAACAGAAATCTAGGTATGATTTGAAGCCCAGAAGGGTTCTGCCCTTGATTGGGATACTGAACTTTGAATTATGTTCTGCAAATTTGTCTCAGATAATTCGATATATAATGGAATAGGACCTTGTATATTGGATGATTGAATTTAGAAGAGAACATCAAGTCAAAAAGGGATATTCAGTAGGATTAGGAAGATAGTCAGTAGGTTTCGGAAGAAGAGTGAGTATAGGATTTGGACCAAAAGTTCTTTAGCAATAGACTTTCAGTTATAGAGTGAATGTGTATTTCAGCACATATGAAGAGTCAGTCACTATGTTGAACTGGGGAAAATATGTAGAAAAGCAGATATCAATAGAAACATTACGAAATCAGGCAAAGTATAAAGTGAGTGATAGAATTAGACATTTTCAACAGGGTTGAGTTTGAATATATAAACTAGGAAAAAACAAAAATGTAGTCACCAATAGGATTGACAATTGACAGCATTAGACAACCTGGAAATGGATGTTTTTAGAAATCCATGTTCACTTTCCATTTAGGCTTTGGTACAATCATAAGTGTGACCTTTCCATTCTTTGTCCAGAATATTACTGTGATAATGAGGTGACATGAGTATTTCTTTCACCATTTCTGGGAGCAATATATTGAAGATGTAAAATAGAATCGGGGGTAGAAAGAGGGGTACCCTCTTTCTATGAACATAGAGAAAAAGCATGAATAGACCATACTGTGAATAAATAATATAACTTTTTTGAACTTTAAATAATGAATTGAACTGATATCTGAAAAATAAAAGGAAATTGTATATTGATATACAATCATTCATTCCAACCAGTTATATATCTAATGGAAATATTAATGTTTTGGTTTATCATAAAGAGTGTGTGAGTTTTGCTTCAAAATGATTATGGAAATTCAAAATAATGTGTTTGGAAAGAAGTCTCATGAAAAGACCATTCAAGAAACCCTGACAATACATGTGTTCTGAAGCAAGAAGTGATTAAAGTTGAAACAAATGCCTATTAATTTGTGAACTTGTGGATGAAATGTATATCCTATGATGTGGAAAAACTGAGGAAACAATAATGTAGCAGTGTCGCATACAAATGAATGACAAATTACATATCATGTCCCATAGGAGTCTACTTGCATTGATGTTAGACTGGGTCAGTTACTGTAGAATAATTAGGATTTGTATGCACAATTCACTGAAGTTAGTTTTCAGTACTAGGAAACAAATATGTATTTCAAGTGGATGAATATTTCTGATAATAATCTTGTGACAAGTTGATTACAAATCCACATACATGAACATGAATGAATTTAGAGAGTGTATATTAGACACATATATTCCATATTTTGAAAAATTTGGAGAGTATATCTATATCTATATCTACATCTATATATATATCTATATATATCTATATCTATATCTATATATCTATATATCTATATATCTATATATCTATCTATCTATATATATATATATATATATATATATATATATATATATATATACACACACACACGCACACACACACAACACTCACAGACATTAAAAAGTACCAATATAAATGCCAATCGAAATTCATCAGTAAATATATATCATCCACAGATGCAAACATATTTATTTTACTGAACATGAGTTTATGTATAATGTTGTTGTACTAGGATGCTCTCCTATAGGTTGAATTTTCATTTCCAACAGCATTTAGGATGAGTGAACTCTTCTCACAATTTGTATCTGCCAAGACAACCACCTCACAAAAATGTACATGTGATACCTGGTAGGATTCTATATATGCATATAAATATACATGTGTGAATAGGCTACAGAAAAGGGAAACAAGAATTCACATATTTGTCAAGTTTAAAAACACATGGAGAATATTTCAATTAAAATTTGACTAGATTTATAACTCCTACCTTATATAATACAAATGTCAAGTCCACCTATACAACATGTCTCCTCTGAAGTGCTTGTATTTCTATTGTGTTGGGTTAATTTTCCCCATTATATTAGGATGAACTGTCTAAGTCTACCAGGTATGGGTTAGTGTCAGGAATTCAGTACTTCGAATGGAAAATTTGAAAATGAATCCAATGCGTATGTAAATATATGCTGCACAATTTCCTCTCGCTCTCATCCAGAAGAATGCCTTGACATCACCTTCACCCCAAGTAAGACACAATTAGAGGAGAAGAGTTACCAAATCAGTGAATACATATCTGGAATGGAAAATGCTCAGGAGTTCACAACCTTGGAGGTGGTAGAAAAGTTTCCAAAACTAAGGGACAGGGTAAACACTCCACAAACATGGAGCTCTGCTAGCCTAAAATCTTTTTGAGAAACTCCTCTGAGATTCCGCACTTGAAATATATGTTGTTTTCAGGAGATTTGGCTTCCTTTGTAGTGAGACTATGAGAGCTGGGTCTGCATCTATGTGACCTGGAGGACATGGTTTCTTATTTTCCAAAGAACTAGATGAAGCAGTGCTGAATCCTCTCTTTGTAGGTTAACTGAGGCCACTGGAGACTAAGTGTCTCCCCGTGTGAACTGTGAAGCCATTTGGTCCTCCTCCACTTTTTGTGGTGTTTTTGCTACTGCACTGTGAGTTTGGTATTTGTTTCACGAAATACTAGGAGCTAAACTGGGATACAGTGCTGGAGGGAGTTGTGTCACGTGTGGTTGGTCAGGGTCTGCAAGGGAATGCACCAACTAGGCTTCTATCTCTCACAGCTTGGCCCATTGCCCCCTTGTCCATATCAACCTGATTCTTCATTTTCCTCTGAAGACTCTCCATATAACAAGATGCCTTTACATATAAGGGTCTGCTGGCTGCACCATGTCAGTTACAAGCCATTTGGAATTTAATGGTAGATCCACATGGCCCTACCACGGATGTTTTATCAAACACCTCCCCACCACTGCTCTAGACCCACTACTCAGCAGGCTCTAACTTACTGGCATCTCTGTTCTACACCATTTTCATGAAACTCAGTAAATCAAGGCACTGTCTGTTATACTCATAATCAGCAACAGGACATCCAATGTTTCTCCAGTGCCACCTGGTCATAGGAATTTCAAAAATTTCATGGTATTTATCTAGCCATTTTTCAAGCATGAAGTTGGAGGCACTGTGGGTTTCAATTCATGCAGCAAACATTAAATGGTGAGGAAGCTCATTTCAATGAAATCTCTGGAGAACTCTAAAAGGCAAGGCTTCCCAAAGAGTGGACAAAAGGTCACATTAGGCCAGGACCATTGAGGTCTACAATGTGAGGTCCATGTGTGTTTTGACTCTCAACTATGGCTGCCATTTCTTTAAGAATAAAATCATGTGATATCCTTGCTGAGTTTCCCAGGCCTCTGTGGAAATCCACCCGGGGCTAGGTCTCAGTTTCCAAGAGCGACTTTCATGCGTGGCCTCTTAAAATCCCAACAAAATTCATGGCAATGCTTCTCTGAGTTCAGTTCCAAAACCCAGTCTCTAAGGGGAATCACACCAGAGTTCAAGCCCACGTGGACACAGTCATTTCTTCCAACTGTCACACAAATGACCAAAATTAAAACCGAAACACTCCCACATGGCCCTCATCTTATTCCATATAGTAACTCATCTTAACCTCTGGCTGGAGGTTTCCATGAGGGGCGCAGCCCAAGACAGTGTCCAAAATCAGCTCGTTTGCCCCTCATTTGCCTAAAGTCTGGGTGGCCTGGACACCGTTTCTGTGAACCAGGAATGATCAAATAAGCCTGCCGTTAATTCTTCTGTGTTTCTCCAATTTGAGGCCTACTGATTTCAGGAATACATTCTTTATGTGATTTAAAGTTATTCGAAAACCCAAGCACCTCTGCAGAGATTTGAAGAACTCATTTGACCCAAAGAATCCCTATTCTCACTTATGGAGTTCAGGATTTTAACAGAGGAAGGCAAGAGAATTCATCCACAATGAAAGATTTTTTGCCCTTATGGTTTTGGATGCACGCAGGGGATCATTTTTAGATTCATCAGGTGCTGAGAATCTAAGTCACAGCCACACACATGGCCAAGAGGCTGATTCAGACACATCCTTTCCCAAAGCAATGAAGCCAGAAGCCACAGGTGATGCCCATTCATTTCCATTTGAAAACTGTTTTCTTCAGGCTTCACAAAGGGGTGGCCTGAGGCAAAGACCTTCCTGACATTCAGTGCAACACAACAATAAGTCAGCAAAAGGCCCAAAGGAGGGTTTCTGCACTGAGACTTTCCTGGTCACACTGATATCTGAGTTTTCTGAGATGCTCGCCATTCTCTTCAGCTATCCAGTACATGGCCATGTCACAGAGCTTGGAGGTGGTACATATTTTGGACACAAAACCATGAGCCTATTCTGGAGAGTGGCTAGAATTCAGGAAGAAAACAGCAACGTAGAAAGATAGCAGGTGTTGCACATCGATAAGACAAGCTGCAGTCCATTCATACATTGGGCAGGATGAATTATGGGAAGATTTATACTAGACAGGACACATCCATTAATGCATTCTCTTTTTAATGTCTACAACAACGGACACATTGGGATACACCGAAACAGAAACACTCGCCTGATCAAACAACTTACTAGAAACTGTCCACTCCAAACCAAACAAACAGCCTTTCCTACCTATTCTCAGAACATGAGACAAAACCTCAAACCCACACCCACTCCCACAAAGGCACCTCCTTCCCCCAAGTAGGTCTGTGACTATCCGGAGTGTCCTCTGACTGGGGGCCATACTATGTTCCCCCGAAATGTCCTGTCTTCTCTCAGATCTTGTTTCCTTGTTCAACTCTTTGTAGTTTTCAGGAAAAAGTGGTGAGCCACTACCTGCTTTCTCAGGAAAGGTCCATCTTCAGAGTTCTCTTGGCATTAGGCCATCCTCACATCAGTAGGTACCAAGAAAACTGACTCTGTCCTTGGTAAATCCAAACAAGTGAGCCCACTGGGACTGGGACTGGGACTGCCTCTGGGTGCCTGGCCTCTTGGATACAAATTTCAGAGAGTTCCATCACCAAGGAAATGAGGTATGTCACTTTCTTTGGAACTGAATGAGTCACTTGCTTGGCAACCACATTGTCCTAACTGTTGCTTCCAAGGGTCCCATGAGATGGAGGCTTCCCCTACTTCCTGTGACACTTTCACAAGGGAGAATGGTATATCAACCATAGGCACCCAGGAACAGCTCTCCACACAGGCCTGGTTTGGTCCATCTTCTCTACAATAAGACACATCCCTTCTTTCTGACCAAGATATTTGCCATGGAAGATGACTTTTGCTCTCTTAGGTGCTTCATACCTGCCTACAACTTCTCCAGGTATCATTTCTGCATGGACCTTTGAGGTTCTCATCAGGTGGAATATCCCCAACTTTCCTGTATTGTAAGAACCACTCTGTCCCTGCTCTTCTGTAAAATGATTGAGGGAACAGTGTATACGTGGGGTTAAAAACAGGTTTGATATGGGTTACGAATGATTCTGTGCAATGACTAATGGTATTGGGAACCTGCAATGCTTACAAAATATTGATGTGAAATATAAGTATGAAAACAGAAATCTAGGTATGATTTGAAGCCCATAAGGGTTCTGCCCTTGATTGGGATACTTAGCTTTGAATTATGTTCTGCAAAGATGTCTCAGATAATTCGATATACAATGGCATAGGACCTTGTAAATTGGATGATTGAATTTAGAAGAGAGCACCCAGTCAA
Source organism: Callospermophilus lateralis (assembly GCF_048772815.1). NCBI lineage: Eukaryota > Metazoa > Chordata > Mammalia > Rodentia > Sciuridae > Callospermophilus > Callospermophilus lateralis. Next base: position 433,874 of record NW_027511267.1, read on the forward strand.
AAAGGGATATTCAGTAGGATTAGGAAGATAGTCGGTAGGTTTAGGAAGAAGAGTGAGTATAGGATTTGGACCAAAAGTTCTTTAGCAATAGACTTTCGGTTATAGAGTGAATGTAAATGTCAGCACATATGAAGAGTCAGTCACTATGTTGAACTGGGAAAAATATGTAGAAAAGCAGAGATCAATAGAAACATTACGAAATCAGGCAAAGTATAAAGTGAGTGATAGAATTAGACATTTTCAACAGGATTGAGTTTGAATATATAATATAGGAAAAAACAAAAATGTAGTCACCAATAGGATTGACAATTGACAGCATTAGGCAACCTGGACATGGATGTTTTTAGAAATCCATGTTCACTTTCCATTTAGGATTTGGTACAATCATAAGTGTGACCTTTCCATTTTTTGTCCAGAATATTACTGTGATAATGAGGTGACATGAGTAATTCTTTCACCATTTCTGGGAGCAATATATTGAAGATGTAAAATTAGAATCGGGGGTACAAAGAGGTGTACCCTGTTTGTATGAACATAGAGAAAAAGCATGAATAGACCATACTGTGAATAAATAATATAACTTTTTGAACTTTAAATAATGAATTGAACTGATATCTGAAAAATTAAAGGAAATCGTATATTGATATACAATCATTCATTCCAACCAGTTATATATCTAAACGAAATATTAGTGTTTTGGTTTATCATGAAGAGTGTGTGAGTTTTGCTTCAAAATGACTATGGAAATTCAAAATAATGTGTTTGGAAAGAAGTCTCATGAAAAGACCATTCAAGAAACCCTGACAATACATGTGTTCTGAAGCAAGAAGTGATTAAAGTTGAATCAAATGCCTATTAATTTGTGAACTTGTGGATGAAATGTATATCCTATGATTTGCAAAAACTGAAGAAACAATAATGTACCAGTGTCGAATACAAATGAATGATAAATTACATATCATGTCCCATAGGAGTCTACTTGCATTGATGTTATACTGGGTCGGTTACTGTAGAATAATTAGGATATGTATGCACCATTCACTGAAGTTAGTTTTCAGTACTAGGAAACAAATATATATTTCAGGTGGATGAATATTTCTGATTATAATCTTGTGAAAAGTTGATTATAAATCCACATACATGAACATGAATGAATTTAGAGAGTGTATATTAGACATATATATTTCATATTCTGAAATATTTGGGGAGTATATCTATATCAATATCTATATCTATATCTATATCCACACACACACACACACACACACACACACACACAACATTCACAGACATTAAAAAATACCAATATAAATGCCAATCGAAATTGATCAGTAAATATATATGATCCACAGATGCAAAAATATTTATTTTGCTGAACATGAGTTTATGTATAATGTTGTTTTACTAGGACGCTCTCCTATAGGTTGAATTTTCATTTCCAACAGCATTTAGGAGGAGTGAACTCTTCTCACAATTTGTATCTGCGAAGACAGCCATCTCACAAAAATGTACGTGTGATACCTGGTAGGATTCTACATATGCATATAAATATACATGTGTGAATAGGCTACTGAAAAGAGAAACAAGAATTCACATATTTGTTAAGTTTAAAAACACATGGAGAATATTTCCATTAAAATTTGAATACATTTATAACTCCTACCTTATATAATGCAAATGTCAAGTCCAACTATACAACATGTCTCCTCTGAAGTGCTTGTATTTCTATTGTGTTGTGTTAATTTTCCCCATTGTATTAGGATGAATAGTCTGAGTCTACTAGGTATGGCTTAGTGTCAGGAATTCAGCATTTCGAATGAAAATTGGAAAATGAATCCAATGTGTATGTAAATATATGCTGCACAAATATCCTCCCGCTCTCATCCAGAAGAATGCCTTGACATTACCTTCACCCCAAGTAAGACACAATTAGAGGAGAAGAGTTACAAAATCAGTGAATACATATCTGGAATGGAAAATGCTCAGGAGTTCACAACCTTGGAGGTGGTAGAGGAGTTTGCAAAACTAAGGGACAGGGTAAACACTCCACAAACATGGAGCTCTGCTGGCCTAAAAACTTTTTGAGAAACTGCCTCTGAGCTTCTGTACTTGAAATATATGTTGTTTTCAGGAGATTTGGCTTCCTTTGTAGTGAGACCATCAAAGCTGGGTCTGCATCTATGTTACCTGGAGGACATGGTTTCTTATTTTCCAATGAACAAGATGAAGCAGTGCTGAATCCTCTCTTTGTAGGTAAAGTGAGACCACTGGGTACTAAGTGTCTCCCCGTGTGGACTGTGAAGCCATTTGGTCCTCCTCCACTTTTTGTGGTGTTTTTGCTGCTGCACTGTGAGTTTGGTATTTGTTTCCCGAAATACTAGGAACTAAACTGGGACACAGTGCTGGAGGGAGTTCTGTCACGTGTGATGGGTCAGGGTCTGCAAGAGAATGCACCAACTAGGCTTCTATCTCTCACAGCTTGCCCCATTGACCCCATGTACATATCAACCTGATTCTTAATTTTCCTCTGAAAACTCTCCAATAACAAGATGCCTTTACATATAAGGGTCTGCTGGCTGCACCATATCAGTTACAAGCCATTTGGATTCCAATGGTAGATCCACATGGCACTACCACGGATGTTTTATCAAACACCTCTCCACCACTGCTCTAGACCCACTACTCAGCAGACTCCAACTTACTGGCATCTCTGTTCTACACCATTTTTATGAAACTCAGTAAATCAAGGCACTGTCTGGTATACTCATGATCAGCAAAAGGACATCCAATGTTTCTCCAGTGCCACCTGGTCATTGGAAATTCAAAAATTTCATGGTATTTATTTAGCCATTTTTCAAGCATGAAGTTGGAGGCACTGTGGGTTTCAATTCATTCAGCAAACATTAAATTGTGAGGAAGCTCATTTCAATGAAATCTCTGGAGAACCCTCACAGGCAAGGCGTCCCAAAGAGTGAACAAAAGGTCACATTAGACCAGGCCCATTGAGGTCTACAATGTGAGGTCCATGTGTGTTTTGACTCTAAACTATGGCTGCCATTTCTTTAAGAATAAAATCATGTGATATCCTTGCTGAGATTCCCAGGCCTCTGTGGAAATCCACCGGGGCCTAGGTCTCAGGTTCCAAGAGCGACTTTCATGCGTGGCCTCTTAAAATCCCAACAAAATTCATGCCAATGCTTCTCTGAGTTCAGTTCCAAATCCCATTCTCTAAGGGGAATCACACCAGAGTTCAAACCCACGTGGACCCAGTCATTTTTTCCAATGCCACACAAATGACCAAAATTAAAATCAAAACACTCCCACATGGCCCTCATCTTATTTCATATAGTCAATCATCTTAACCTCTGGGTGGAGGTTTCCATGAGGGGCGCAGCCAAAGACAGTGTCCAAAATCAGCTCGTTTGCCCCTCATTTTCCTAAAGTCAGGGTAGCCTGGAAACCGTTTCTGTGAACCAGGAGTGAACAAATAAGCCTGCCGTTAATACTTCTGTGTTTCTCCAATTTGATGCCTACTGATTTTAGGTAACGATTCTTTAGGTGATTTAGAGTCATGCGAAAACACAAGCACCTCTGCAGGGCTTTGAAGAACCCATTTGACCCAAAGAATCCCTATTCTCATTTGATGGAGTGCAGGAACCTAACAGAGGAAGGAAAGAGACTTCATCCACAATGAATGATATTTTTGCCATTTTGGTTTTGGAAGCTCACATGGGATCATTCTTAAGATCCATCAGGTTCTGTGAATCTAAGTCACAGCCACACACAGGTCCAAGAGGCTGATAAAGACACATCCCTTTCCAAAGCAATTAAGCAAAGAGCCACAGGTGAAGCCCATTCATTTCCATTTGAAAACTGTTTTATTCAGGCTTCACAAAGTAGTGGCCTGAGGCAAAGACCTTCCTGACATTGAGTGCAACACAACAATAAGTAAGCAAAAGGCCCAAAGCAGGGTTTCTGCACTGAGACTATCCTGGTCACACTGATATCTGAGTTTTCTGAGATTCTCGCCATTCTCTTCAGCTATCCAGTATATGGCCATTTCACAGAGCTTGGAGGTGGTACATATTTTGGACACAAATCCATGAGCCTATTCTTGAAAGTGTCCAGAATTCAAAAAGAAAACAACAACTTAGAAAGATAGCAGGTGTTGCACATCCATAAGACAAGCTGCAGTCCTTTCATATATTGGGCAGGATGAATTATGGGAAGATTTATATTAGACAGGAAACACCCATTAATGCATTCTCTTTTCTAATGTCTACAACAACGAACACAGGGGGATACACAGAAACAGAAAAACTCGCCGTGTCAAATGACTTACTAGAAACTGTCCATTCCAAACCAAACAACCCGCCTTTCCTATCTATTCTCAGAACATGAGACAAAACAACAAACCCACACCCACTCCCCCAAAGGCACCTCCTTCCCCCAAGTAGGTCTGTGACTATCCGGAGTGTCATCTGACTGGTGGGCCATACTATGTTCCCCCAAAATGGACTGTCTTCTCTCAGATCTTGTTTCATTGACCAACTCTGTGAAGATGTCAGGAAAAAGTGGTTAGACACTACCTGTTTTCTCAGGAAAGATCCGTCTTGACAGCTCTCCTGGCATTTGGCCATCCTCACATCATTAGGTACCAAGAAAACTGACTGTCCTTGGTAAATCCAAACAAGTGAGCCCACTGGGACTGGGACTTGGACTGCCTCTGGGTGCCTGGCTTCTTGGATACCAAGTTCAGAGAGTTCCATCACCAAGGAAATGAGGTATGTCACATTCTTTGGAACTGAATGAGGTCCCTGCCTTGGCACCCACTTTGTCCAAACAGTTGCTTCCAAGGGAAACATAAGATGGATGTTGCCCCTACTTCCTGTGACACTTTCATAAGGTAGAATGTATATCAACCATTGGCACCCGGGAACAGCTCTCCACTCATGCCTGGTTTGGTCCATCATCTCTAAAATAAGAAGAGAGAGGCAGATTCAGACACATCCCTTCATCCTGACCAGGTTCTTTTCCATGGAAGAGGACTTTTGCTCTCTCTGGTGCTTCATACCTGCCTACAACTTCTCCAGGTATCATTTGTGCATGGACATTTGAGGTTCTCATCAGGTGGAAGGCCCCCAACTTTCCTGTATTGTAAGAACCACTCTGTCCCTGCTCTTCTGTAAATTGATTGAGGGAACAGTGTATACTTGGGGTTAAAAACAGGTTTCATTTGGGTTAGGAATGATTCTGTGCGATGAATAATGGTATTGGAAACATGCAATATTTACAAGAATATAGAGGTGAAATATAAGTATGAAAACAGAAATCAAGGTATGATTTGAAGCCCAGAATAGTTTTGCCCTTGATTGGGATACTTAGCTTTGAATTATGTTCTGCAAAGTTGTCTCAGATAATTCGATATACAATGGCATAGGACCTTGTAAATTGGATGATTGAATTTAGAAGAGAACATCCAGTCAAAAAGGGATATTCAGTAGGATTAGGAAGATAGTCGGTAGGTTTAGGAAGAAGAGTGAGTATAGGATTTGGACCAAAAGTTCTTTAGCAATAGACTTTCGGTTATAGAGTGAATGTAAATGTCAACACATATGAAGAGTCAGTCAGTATGTTGAACTGGGAAAAATATGTAGAAAAGCCGATATCAATAGAAACATTACGAAATGAGGCAAAGTATAAAGTGAGTGATAGAATTAGACATTTTCAACAGGGTTGAGTTTGAATATATAAATTAGGAAAAAACAAATATGTAGTCACCAATAGAATTGACAATTGACAGCATTAGGCAACCTGGACATGGATGTTTTTAGAAATCCATGTTCACTTTCTATTTAGGCTTTGGTACAATCATAAGTGTGACCTTTCCATTTTTTGTCCAGAATATTACTGTGATAATGAGGTGACATGAGTAATTCTTTCACCATTTCTGGGAGCAATATATTGAAGATGTAAAATTAGAATTGGTTGTAGAAAGAGGTGTACCCTGTTTGTATGAACATAGAGAAAAAGCATGAATAGACCATACTGTGAATAAATAATATAACTTTTTTGAACTTTAAATAATGCATTGAACTGATATCTGAAAAATTAAAGGAAATCGTATATTGATATACAATCATTAATTCCAACCAGTTATTTATCTAATGGAAATATTAGTGTTTTCTTTTATCATGAAGAGTTTGTGAGTTTTGCTTCAAAATGATTATGGAAATTCAAAATAATGTGTTTGGTAAGAAGTCTCATGAATAGACCAGTCAAGAAACCCTGACAATACATGTGTTCTGAAGCAAGAAGTGATTAAAGTTGAAACAAATGCCTATTAATTTGTGAACTTGTCGGTGAAACGTATATCCTATGATGTGCAAAAACTGAAGAAACAATAATGTACCAGTGTCGAATACAAATGAATGACAAATTACATATCATGTCCCATAGGAGTCTACTTGCATTGATGTTAGACTGGGTCAGTTACTGTAGAATAATTAGGATATGTATGCACCATTCACTGAAGTTAGTTTTCAGTACTAGGAAACAAATATGTATTTCAGGTGCATGAATATTTCTGATTATAATCTTGTGAAAAGTTGATTATAAATCCACATACATGAACATGAATGAATTTAGAGAGTGTATATTAGACACATATATTTCATATTTTGAAAAATTTGGAGAGTATATCTATATCTATATCTATACACACACACACACACACACACACACACACAACACTCACAGACATTAAAAAGTACCAATATAAATGCCAATCGAAATTCATCAGTAAATATATGTCATCCAGAAATGCAAAAATATTTATTTTACTGAATATGACTTTATGTATAACGTTGTTCGACTAGGACGGTCTCCTATAGGTTGAATTTTTATTTCCAACAGCATTTAGGAGGAGTGCACTCTTCTCACAATTTGTATCTGCTAAGACAGCCACCTCACAAAATGTACGTGTGATACCTGCTAGGATTCTATATATGCATATATATATATATATATATATATATATATATATATATATATATATATATACATGTGTGAATAGGCTACAGAAAAGGGAAACAAGAATTCACATATTTGTTAAGTTTAAAAACACATGGAGAATATGTCCATTAAAATTTGAATACATTTATAACTCCTACTTTATATAATGCAAATGTCAAGTCCAACTATACAACATGTCTCCTCTGAAGTGCTTGTATTTCTATTGTGTTGTGTTAATTTTCCCCATTGTATTAGGATGAATAGTCTGAGTCTACTAGGTATGGCTTAGTGTCAGGAATTCAGCATTTCGAATGGAAAATTGGAAAATGAATCCAATGTGTATGTAAATATATGCTGCACAAATATCCTCCCGCTCTCATCCAGAAGAATGCCTTGACATTACCTTCACCCCAAGTAAGACACAATTAGAGGAGAAGAGTTACAAAATCAGTGAATACATATCTGGAATGAAAAATGCTCAGGAGTTCACAACCTTGGAGGTGGTAGAGGAGTTTGCAAAACTAAGGGACAGGGTAAACACTCCACAAATATGGAGCTCTGCTGGCCTAAACACTTTTTGAGAAACTGCCTCTGAGCTTCTGTACTTGAAATATATGTTGTTTTCAGGAGATTTGTCTTCCTTTGTAGTGAGACCATCAAAGCTGGGTCTGCATCTATGTGACCTGGAGGACATGGTTTCTTATTTTCCAATGAACAAGATGAAGCAGTGCTGAATCCACTCTTTGTAGGTAAACTGAGGCCACTGGGGACTAAGTTTCTCCCCGTGTGGACTGTAAAGCCATTTGGTCCTCCTCCACTTTTTGTGGTGTTTTTGCTGCTGCACTGTGAGTTTGGTATTTGTTTCACAAAATACTAGGAGCTAATCTGGGACAGAGTGCTGGAGGGAGTTCTCTCACGTGTGGTGGGTCAGGGTCTGCTAGAGAATGCACCAAATAAGCTTCGATCTCTCACAGCTTGCCCCATTGCCCCCTTGTCCATATCAACCTGATTCTTAATTTTCCTCTGAAAACTCTGCATATAACAAGATGCCTTTACATATAAGGGTCTGCTGGCTGTACCACGTCAGTTACAAGCCATTTGGAATCCAATGATAGATCCACATGGCCCTACCACGGATGTTTTATCAAACACCTCCCCACCACTGCTCTAGACCCACTACTCAGCAGGCTCCAACTTACTGCCATCCTATTCTACACCATTTTCATGAAACTCCGTAAATCAAGGCACTGTCTGGTATACTCATGATCAGCAACAGGAAATCCAATGTTTCTCCAGTGCCACCTGGTCATAGAAATTTCAAAAATTTCATGGTATTTATCTAGCCATTTTTCAAGCATGAAGTTGGAGGCACTGTGGGTTTCAATTCATTCAGCAAACATTAAATGGTGAGGAAGCTCATTTCAATGAAATCTCTGGAGAACTCTCACAGGCAAGGCTTTCCAAAGAGTGGTCAAAAGGTCACATTAGGCCAGGCCCATTGAGGTCTACAATGTGAGGTCCATGTGTGTTTTGACTCTCAACTATGGCTGCCATGTCTTTAAGAATAAAATCATGTGATATCCTTGCTGAGATTCCCAGGCCTCTGTGGAAATCCACCCGGGGCCTAGGTCTCAGTTTCCAAGAGCGACTTTCATGCGTGGCCTCTTGAAATCCTAACAAAATTCATGGCAATGCTTCTCTGAGTTCAGTTCTAAAACCCAGTCTCTAAGGGGAATCACACCAGAGTTCAAGCCCACGTGACCCAGTCATTTTTTCCAATGCCACACAAATGACCAAAATTAAAACCGAAACACTCCCACATGGCCCTCATCTTATTCCATATAGTCAATCATCTTAACCTCTGGGTGGAGGTTTCCATGAGGGGCGCAGCCCAAGACAGTGTCCAAAATCAGCTCGTTTTCCCCTCATTTGCCTAAAGTCAGGGTGGCCTGGACACCGTTTCTGTGAACCAGGAATGATCAAATAAGCCTGCCGTTAATTCTTCTGTGTTTCTCCAATTTGAGGCCTACTGATTTCAGGAATAGATTCTTTATGTGATTTAAAGTTATTCGAAAACCCAAACACCTCTGCAGAGATTTGAAGAACTCATTTGACCCAAAGAATCCCTATTCTCACTAGATGGAGTTCAGGAACCTAACAGAGGAAGGCAAGAGACTTCATCCACAATGAATGATTTTTTGCCCTTATGGTTTTGGATGCACGCATGGGATCATTCTTTAGATTCATCAGGTGTTGAGAATCTAAGTCACAGCCACACACCTGGCCAAGAGGCTGATTCACACACATCCATTCTCAAAGCAATGAAGCCAGAAGCCACAGGTGATGCCCATTCATTTGTATTTGAAAACTGTTTTCTTCAGGTTTCACAAAGGGGTGGCCTGAGGCAAAGACCTTCCTGACATTCAGTGCAACACAACAATTAGTAAGCAAATTGCCCAAAGCAGGGTTTCTGCACTGAGACTTTCCTGGTCACACTGATATCTGAGTTTTCTGAAATGCTCGCCATTCTCTTCAGCTATCGATTACATGGACATGTCACAGAGCTTGGAGGTGGTACATATTTTGGACACAAAACCACGAGCCTATTCTGGAGAGTGGCCAGAATTCAGGAAGAAAACAGCAACTTAGAAAGATAGTAGGTGTTGCACATCGATAAGACAAGCTGCAGTCCATTCATATATTGGGCAGGATGAATTATGGGAAGACTTATACTAGACAGGACACATCCATTAATGCATTCTCTTTTTAATGTCTACAACAACGGACACATGGGGATACACCGAAACAGAAACACTCGCCTTGTCAAACAACTTACTAGAAACTGTCCACTACAAACCAAACAAACCGCCTTTCCTACCTATTCTCAGAACATGAGACAAAACAACAAACCCACACCCACTCCCACAAAGGCACCTCCTTACCCCAAGTAGGTCTGTGACTATCCGGAGTTTCCTCTGACTGCGGGCCATACTATGTTCCCCCTAAATGGCCTGTCTTCTCTCAGATCTTGTTTCCTTGTTCAACTCTGTGTAGTTGTCAGGAAAAAGTGGTTAGCCACTACCTGCTTTCTCAGGAAAGGTCCCTCTTTAGAGTTCTCCTGGCATTAGGCCATCCTCACATCAGTAGGTACCAAGAAAACTGACTCTGTCCTTGGTAAATCCAAACAAGTGAGCCCACTGGGACTGGGACTGGGACTGCCTCTGGGTGCCTGGCTTCTTGGATACAAATTTCAGAGAGTTCCATCACCAAGGAAATGAGGTATGTCACATTCTTTGGAACTGAATGAGGTCACTGCCTTGGCAACCACTTTGTCCTAACTGTTGCTTCCAAGGGTCCCATGAGATGGAGGCTTCCCCTACTTCCTGTGACACTTTCACAAGGTAGAATGGTATATCAACCATAGGCACCCAGGAACAGCTCTCCACACAGGCCTGGTTTGGTCCATCTTCTCTACAATAAAAAGAGAGAAGATGATTCAGACACATCCCTTCATCCTGACCAGGTTATTTGCCATGGAAGATGACTTTTGCTCACTCAGGTCCTTCATACCTGCCTACAACTTCTCCAGGTATCATTTCTGCATGGACCTTTGAGGTTCTCAGCAGGTGGAAGATCCCATAATTTCCTGTATTGTAAGAACCACTCTGTCCCTGTTTTCTGTAAAATGAGATTGAGGGAACAGTGTGCGCCTAGGGTTAATAACAGGTTTGATTTGGGTTATGAATCATTCTGTGTGATGAATAATGGTATTGGGAACCTGTGATATTTACAAGAATATAGATGTGAAATGAAAGTATGAAAACAAAAATCTAGGTATGATTTGAAGCCCAGAAGCATTTTCCCCTTGATTGAGATACTTAGCTTTGAATTCTGTTCTGCAAAGTTGTCTCAGATAATTCGATATACAAGGGAGTAGGACCTTGTACCTATGATGATTGAATTTAGAAGAGAACATTCAGGCAAAAAGTGATAATCGTTAGGATTAGGAAGATAGTCGATAGCTTTAGGAAGAAGAGTGAGTATAGGATTTGGATCAAAAGTTCTTTACCAGTAGGGTTTCGGTTATGGAGTGAATGTAGATGTCAGTACATATGAAGAGTCAGTCACTATGATGAACTGGGGAAAATATGTAGAAAAGCAGATATCAATAGAATCATTACAAAATCAAGCAAAGTATAAAGTGAGTGATAGAATTAGTCATTTTCAACAGGGTTGAGTTTGAATATATAAATTAGATAGAAACAAATATGTAGTCACCAACAGGATTGACAATTGATAGCATTAGGCAACCTGGACATGGATGTTTTTAGTAATCTATGTTCACTTTCCATTTAGGCTTTGGTACAATCATAAGAGTGACCTTTCCATTTTTTTGTCCAGAATATTACTGTGATAATGAGGTGACATGAGTATTTCTTTCACCATTTCTGGGAGCAATATATTGAATATTTAAAATTAGAATTGGGGGTACAAAGAGGTGTACCCTGTGTCTATGAACATAGATATAAAGCATGAATAGAAAATACTGTGACTAAATAATATAACTTTTTTGAACTTTAAATAATGAATTGAATTGATATCTGAAAAATTACAGGAAATCATATATTGATATACAATCATTCATTCCAACCAGTTATATATCTCATGGAAATATTAGTGGTTTGGTTTATCATGAAGAGTGTGTGAGTTTTGCTTCAAAAGTGATTATGGAAATCTAAAATAATGTGTTTGGAAAGAAGTCTCATGAAAAGACCTGTCAAGAAACCCTGACAATAGTTGTGTTCTGAAGCAAGAAGTGATTAAAGTTGAAACAAATGCCTATAAATTCGTGAACTTGTGGATGAAGTGTATAACTTAAAATGTGCAAAAACTGAAGAAATAATAATGTACCATTGTTGAATACATATGAACGTCAAATTACATATCATGTCCCATAGGAGTCTACTTGCATTGATGTTAGACTGGGTCACTTTCTGTAGAATAATGAGGATTTGTATGCCCCATTCACTGAAGTTAGTTTTCAGTACTAGGAAACAATTATGTATTTCAGGTGGATGAATATTTCTGATTATAATCTTGTGAAAAGTTGATTATAAATCCACATTCATGAACATGAATGAATTTAGAGGGTTTACATTAGACACATATATTTTATATTTTGAAACATCTGCAGAGTGTACAGATATATTATACACACACACACAAAAAAAAAAAACACTCACATACATTTAATAGTAGCAATATATATGCCAATCGAAATTCATCAGTAAATATATATCATCCACAGATGCAAAAATATTCATTTTACTGAACATGAATTTATGCATAATGTTCTTCTACTAGGAAGCTCCCCTATAGGTTGAATTTTCAGTTCCAACAGCGTTTAGGAGGAGTGAACTCTTCTCACAGTTTGTATATGCCAAGTCAGCCACCTCAAAAATGTACGTGTGATACCTGGTAGGATTCTATATGTGCATATAAATATACAAGTGTGAATAGGCTAAAGAGAAAGGGAAACAAGAATTCTCGTATTTTTTAAGTTTAAAAACTCATGGAGAACTTCTTCGATTAAAAATTGAGTAGATTTATAACTTTTACCTTATATAATGCAAAACGCAAGTCCAACTATACAACATGCCTCCAAAGAACTGCTTGTATTTCTATAGGTTTGCCTTATTTTTCTCTATCATATTAGGATGAGTTGTCTGAGTCTAGTAGGTATGGGTTAGTGTCAGGGATTCAATATTTCAAAATGAAAATTGGAAAATGAATCCAATTTGTATGCATATATATGCTGCACAAATATCCTCCCACTCTCATCCAGAACAATGCCTTGACATTACCTTCACCCCAAGCAAGACACAATTAGAGGAGAAGAGTTAGAAAATCAGTGAACACATATCTGGAATGGAAAATGCTCAGGAGTTCACAACCTTGGAGGTTGTAGAGGAGTTTCCAAAAGCAAGGGATAGGGTAAACACTCCACAAACATGGAGCTCTGCTGGCCTAAAAGCTTTTTGAGAAACTGCCTCTGAGATAGGGCACTTGAAATATATGTTGTTTTCAGGAGATTTGGCTTTCTTTGTAGTGAGACCATCAAAGCTGGGTCTGCATCTATGAGACCTGGAAGACATTGTTTCTGATTTTTCAATGAACATGAGGCAGCAGTGCTGATATTTTTCTTTTTAAGTAAACTGTGGCCTCTGGGGTCTAAGTGTCTCCCCGTTGAATTGTGAAGCCATTTGGCTCTCCTACACTTTTTGTGGGGTTTTTGCTGCTGCACTGGTAGTTTGGTATTTGCTTCATAAAATAGAAGGAGTTCAACTGGGACACAGTGCTGGAGGGAGTTCTGTCACGTGTGGTGGGTCAGGGACAGCAGAAAAATGCACCAACCAATCTTCTATCCCTCAAAGCTTGCCCCATTGCATCCTTGTCCATAGCAACCTGATTCTGAACATTGCCCTGAATCCTCTCCATATAACAAGATGCCTTTACTTATAAGGGTCTGCTGGCTGCACCATGTAAGCCACAAGCCATTTGTAAGCCAATGGAAGATCCAAATTGCTCCAACACAGAAGTTTTATCACACTCCTGCCCACCACAACTCTAGGCCCACTTCTCAGGAGGCTGCAACTTACTGGGACCTCTGTTCTACACCATTTTCATAAAACCCAGTCAAGCAAGGCACTGTCAGGTACATCCATGATCAGCAGCAGGACATCCAAAGGTTCTCTAGTGCAACCTAGTCGTGGGAATTTCAAAAAATTCATGGTATTTATCTAGAAATTTTTCAAGGATGAAGTTGGAGGCACTGTGGGTTTCAATTTATTCAGGAACCATTAAATGGAGAGGAAGATTATTTCAATGAAAGCTCTGGAGAACCCTCACAGGCAAGGCTTCTCAAAGAGTGGACAAAAGGTCACATTTAGCCAGGCCCATTGAGGTCTACAATGTGAGGTCCATGTGTGTTTTGACTCTCAAATATGGCTGCCAAGTCTTTCGAATGAAATCATGTGATACCTTGGCTGAGATTCCCAGTTCTCTGTGCAAAGCCACTCTGGCGCTAGATCTCAGTTTCCAAGGGTGACTCTCATACATGGCCTCTTTAATCCCAACACAATACATGGCAATACTTTTCTGAGGTCAGATTCTGAACTCAGTCTCTAAGGGGAATCACACCAAAGTTCAAGCCCAGGTAGACCCAGTTATGTCTTCCAACTGCCACACAAATATCCACAATTAAATCCAAAACACTCCCACATGTCACTCATCTTTTCTAAATACACACTCATCATAACCTCTGGCTGGAGGTTTCCATGAGGGGTGTGGCCCAAGACAGTGTCCAAAATAACCACCCTTGCCCCTCATTTGCCTAAAATCAGGGTGGCCTGGACATCCTTCCAGTGAACCAGGAGTGATCAAATTGGCCGGCCATTAAGATGGCACTGCTTCTCCAATTTGAAGCCTACTGACTGTGGGGCTTAGAGTCTTTATGTGATTTGGAGTCATGAGAAAAATCAAGCACTTATGGGCTATCCTCTGTAGGGTTTTGAGGAACACATTTGAACCAAATGATCACTATTCTCACTTGATGAAGGTCAGGAACCTTACAGAGGAATGTGAGAGACTTCATCCAAAATGAATGCTCTTTTGTCCATTTTGGTTTTGGATGCACACATGGGATCTTTCTTTAGATCCATCAGGTGCTAAAAATCTAAGCCGCAGCCTCACACAGGGCCAAAAAGCTGATTCAGACACATCCCTTTCCAAAGCAATTAAGCAAAGAGCCAGAGGTGATGCCCTTTCATTTCTGTTTGAAAACTATTTCTTTTGGCTCTACAAAGGTGTGGCCTGAGGCAAAGATGTTCCGGACATTCAGGGCAACAGAACAATTGGTAAGCAAAAGGCCCAAAGCAGGGTTTCTCCATTAGAATTTTCTGGTCACACTCATATCTGAGTTTTCTGAGATGCTCCCATTCCCTTCAGCTATCCAGTACATTGCCAAGTCTCAGAGCTTGGAGGTGGTACATATTTTGGACACACAAAAAATGAGCCTATTCTGGAAATTGGCCAGGATTCAGGAAGAAAACTGGAACTTAGCAAGATTGTAGGAGTTGCCCACCCATAAGTCAAGCCACAGTCCATTCATAAATTGGGCAAGATGAATCTTGGGAAGCTTTCTACTAGTCAGGACACATACAATGATTCATTCTCTTTTCTAATGTCTAAAACCACGGACACAGTGGGATACACAGACATAGAGACACTGGCCTTGTCAAACGACTTACCAGAAACAGTTCACTCCAAAACAAATAAACCGCCTTTCCTACCTATTCTCAGAACATGAGACAAAACCTCAAACCTACATCCCCACACACAAAGGCAGCTCCTTCCCCCAAGTAGGTCTGTGACTATCAGGAGTGTCCTCTGACTGGTGGGCCATACTATGTTCTGATGAAATCGCCTGTCCTGTGTCAGATATGGTCTCATTGGCCCAATCTGTGAAGTTGTCACTAGCCAGCTGTGAGCAACTACCTGCTTTCTCAGGAAAGGCCTCTCTTCAGAGCTTTCCTGACATTTGTCCATCCTCACATCAGTAGGTACTAAGAAAGACTGACTCTGTCCTTGTTAAATCCAAACAAGTGAGACCACTGGGACTGGGTTGGGACTGGCTCTGCGTGCCTGGCTTCCCGGATCCCAAGTTCAGAGAGTTTCATCACCAAGGAAGTGAGGTGAGATTAATCTCTTCAGGAATTTAATGAGGTCACTGCCTTGGCAACCACTTTGTCCTAACAGTTGCTTCCAATAGTCCTATGAGATGGAGGCAGCCCTTACTTCCTGTGACACTTTCAAAAGTTAGAATGGTATATCAACCATAGGCACCCAGGAACAGCTCTCCACACATGCCTGGTATGGTCCATCTTCTCTACATTAAGAAGAGAGAGGCTTATTCAGACAAAACCCTTCATCCTGGAAAGGTTGTTTGAGATGGAAGATAACTTTTGCTCTCTCAGGTCCTTCATAGCTGCCTAATCTTCTCCAGGGATCAAACCTGCATGGACCTTTGAGGTTCTCAGCAGGAGGCAGATCCCCTACATTCCTGTATTGTAAGACGAACTCTGTCCCTGCTCTTCTGTAAAGTTAGGTTGAGGGAAGAGTGTATGGTTAGGGTTATTAACATCTTTGATTTGGATTACGAATCCTTCTGCAGGATGATTAATAGTATTGGGAACCTGCAATATTTATAAGATTATAGAGGTGAAATATAAGTATGAAAACAGAAATGTTGGTAAGATTTGAAGCCCAGAAGGGCATTAGGCCCTTGATTGGGATACTTAGATTTTAATTACGTTCTACACAGATGTCTCAGATAAATTGATAATCAATGGCATAGGACCTTATAACTTGGATGTTTGATTTTAGAAGAGAACATCCACTCAAATTGAGATAGTCGGTGGGATTAGGAAGATAGTCGGTAGGTTTATAAAAAAAGAGTGAGTATAAAAATTGGACAAAAAGTTCTGTAGCATTAGGGTTTCGGTTATAGAGTGAATATAAATGTCAGCACATGTGAAGAGTCAGTCACAATGATTAACTGGGGAAAATATGTAGGAAGGAAAATATCAATAGAGACATTACGAAATGAGGCAATTATATAGTGAGTGATAGGATTAGACATTTTCAACAGGGTTGAGATTGAATACATAATCTTAGGAAGAAACAAATATGTAGTCACCAATAGGAATGACATTTGAAAGCATTAGGCAACCTGGACATGGATGTTTTTAGTAAGCCATGTTCACTTTCAATTTAGGATTTGGTACAATCATAAGTGTGACCTTTGCATTTTGTGCCCAGAAAATTATTGTGATCAAATATATATGTAGATCATATGATATGTGTATTTCTTCCACCATTTCTGGGAGCAATATTTGAGGACACATAAATTAGTATTGTGGGTACCAAGTGGTGTACCCTGTGTCAATGAATATAGAGATAATGCATGAATAGACCATAGTGTGAATAAATAATATAACTTTTTTCTCTTTAAATAATGGATTGAATTGATATCTTAAAATATATAGGAAATCATATATTGACATACAATCATTCACTCCAACCAGTTACATATATAATGGTAATCTTAGGGTTATTGTTTATCATGAAGTGTGTGTGAGTTTTGTTTCAAAAGTGTTTATGGAAATCGAAAATAATGTGTTTGGAAAGAAGTCTCATGAAAAGACCAGTCAAGAAATATGGAGGAATCCATGTGTTCTGAAGCTGGAATTGATTGAAAGTGAAACAAATGCCTATAACTTTCCTAAATTGTGGATGAAATATATATCCTGTGATGTGCATAAACTGATGAAATAATAATGTACCAGTGTTGAATAAAAATGAAGGTCAAAGTACACATCATGTCCCATAGGAATCTACTTGCATTGATGTTAAACTGGGTCAGTTACTGTAGAAATATTAGGATTGCATGCATTATTCACCGTAGTTAGTTTTATTTCATTTTTATTCATGGTTGTTCAAAACATTACATAGTTGTTGTTATAACATATTTCACACTTTGATTCAAGTGCGTTATAAACTCCCATTTTTACCCCATGTACAGATTACAGAATCACATCAGTTACACATCTATTGATTCACATATTGCCATACTAGTGTCTATTGAATTCTGCTGCCTTTCCTATCCTCTACTATCCCCCCTCCCCTCCCCGCCCCTCCCCTCTTCTCTCTCTACCCCCTCTACTGTAATAAATTTGTCCCCCTTGTATTATTTTTCTCTTTCTCCTCACTTTCTCTTGTATGTAATTTTGTATAACCCTGAGGGTCTCCTTCCAATTCCATGCAATTTTCCTTCTCTCTCCCTTTCCTTTCCACCTCTCATCCCACTTTAATGTTAATCATCTTGTCATGCTCTTCGTCTCTCCTCTGTTCTTAGTTACTCTCCGTATATCAAAGATGACATTTGGCATTTGTTTTTTAAGGATTGGTTAGCTTCACTTAGAATAATCTGCTCTAATGCCATCCATTTCCCTCCAAATTCTATGTTTTTTTTCATTTTTCAATGCAGAGTAATACTCCATTGTGTATAAATGCCACAGTATTTTATCCATTCTTTCATTGAAGGTTATCTAAGTTGGTTTCACAGTCTTGCTGTTGTGAATTGTTCTGCTATGAACATCGATGTAGCAGTGTCCCTGTAGCATGCTGTTTTTAGGTCTTTAGTGAATAGACTGAGTAGGGGAATAGCTGGGTCAAATAGTGGTTCAATTCCCAGCTTTCCAAGAAATTTTCATACTGCTTTCCAAATTGGCTGCACCAATTTGCAGTCCCACCAGCAATGTAGAAGTGTACCTGTTTCCCCACATCCTTGCCAGAACTTGTTCTTTGACTTCATAATGGCTGCCAATCTTACTGGAGTGAGATGGTATCTTAGGGTGGTTTCGATATGCATTTCTCTGACTGCTGGAGATGGTGAGCATTTTTTCATGTACTTGTTGATTGATTGTAAGTCCTCATCTGATAAGTGTCTGTTGAGGTCCTCAGCCCGTTTGTTGATTGGGTTATTTGTTATCTTATTGTCTAATTTTTTGAGTTTTTTGTATACTCTAGATATAAGGGCTCTATCTGAAGTGTGAGGAGTAAAGATTTCTTCCCAGGATGTAGGCTCCCTATTTACCTCTCTTATTGTTTCTTTTGCTGAGAAAAAACTTTTTAGTTTGAGTAAGTCCCATTTGTTGATTCTAGTTATTAACTCTTGTGCTATGGGTGTCCTATTGTGGAATTTGGAGCCCGACCCCACAGTATGTACATCGTAAGCAAATTTTTCTTCTATCATACACTGTGTCTCTGATTTGATATCAAGCTCCTTGATCCATTTTGAGTTAACTTTTGTGCATGGCAAGAGAAAGGGATTCAGTTTCAATTTGTTACATATGGATTTCCAGTTTTCCCAACACCATTTGTTGAAGATGCTATCCTTCCTCCATTGCATGCTTTTAGCCCCTTTATCAAATATAAGATAGTTGTAGTTTTGTGGATTGGTTTCTGTGTCCTCTATTCAGTACCATTGGTCCACAAGCCTGTTTTGGTACCAGTACCATGCTATTGTTGTTACTATTGCTCTGTAGTATAGTTTGAAGTCTGGTATCGCTCTACCGCCTGATTCACACTTCCTGCCCAGCATTGTTTTTGCTATTCTGGGACTTTTATTTTTCCATATGTATTTCATGATTGCTTTCTTTATTTCTACAAGAAATGCCTTTGGGATTTGATTGGCATTGCATTAAACCTATAGAGAAATTTTGGTAATATCACCATTTTGATGATGTTAGTTCTGCCTTTCCATGAACAGGGTATATTTTTACATCTTCTAAGATCTTCTTATATTTCTCTCTTTAGGGTTGTGTAGATTTCATTGTATGAGACTTTCCCCTCTTTTGTTAGGTTGATTCCCATCTTTTTTTTTTTAGGATATTGTGAATGGAGTGGTTGTTCTCATTTCCATTTCAGAGGATTTGTCCCTGATAATTAGGAATGCCTTTGATTTATGCGTGTTGATTTTATATTCTGCCACTTTGCTGCATTCATTTATTAGCTCTATTAGTTTCTTTGTAGACCCTTTTGGGTCTGCTAGGTATAGAATCATGTCATCTGCAATAGTAATAATTTAAGTTGTTCTTTTCCTATTTTTATGCCTTTAATTTCTTCCGTCTGTCTAATTGCTCTGGCCAGTGTTTCGAGAACTGTATTGAACAGAAGTAGTGAGAGAGGGCATCCCATTCTTGTTCCAGATTTTAGAGGGAATGCCTTCAATTTTTCTAGATTCAGAATGATGCTAGCTTGAGGATTAGCATAGATTGCTTTTACAATATTGAGGTATGATTCTGTTATTCCTAGTTTTTCTAGAGTTTTGAAGATAAAGGGATGCTGTACTTTGTCGAATGCTTTTTGTGCATCTATCGAGATGATCATATGGTTCTTATTTTTAAGTCTATTGATGTGGTGAATAACATTTATTGATTTTCGTATATTGAACAAGCCTTGCATTCCATGGATGAATCCTACTTGATCATAGTGCACAATTTTTTTAATATGTTTTTGTATCTGATTCGCCAGAATTTAATTAGGGATTTTTGCATTTAGATTCCTTAGGGATATTGGTCTGTAGTTTTCTTTGTTTGAAGTGTTTATGTCTGGTGTAGAAATCAGGGTGATATTGGCCTGGTAGAATGAATTTGGAAGATCTCCCTCTTTTTCAATTTCCTGAAATAGCTTGAAAAGTATTGGTATTAGTTCATATTTAAAGGGTTTGTAAAACTCTGCTGTATACCCATACTGTCCTGGTCTTTTCTTAGTTGGTAATCTTTGGATGGTTTCTTCTATTTCCTCAATTGATACTGGTCTGTTTAGGTTGTCTATATCCTCCTGACTCAATCTGGACAGATCATATGACTTAAGAAATTTTTCGATGCTTTCACTATCTTCTATTATATTGGAGTATAACGAATCAAATTAATTTCTGATTATCTTCTGTATTTCAGAAATATCTGCTGTGATTGCCAGGGGATGACAAATAACTTGTGTAGATTGATACAGCAGGAGTGGAAGCCGTTTATTGTAGCATCTGAGCGATATTTATACATTTTATATAGCTTATCTAATTAGCATAAAATAGATCCAGCAGTCAACCAATAAGGAATCTCCACACTTAATGGCTTGCTTTTGTTACTTCACAAACCACTCTCTATGGCATTTGGCCAGGCGCCATCCAGACTTGTTTACAGACCCTAACATTTCTCTGGCAAAATACCAGGTGCCATCCTGACTTGTTTATAGACCTTAACATGTGATGTTGCCCTTTTCATCCCGTATGCTAGTAATTTGAGTTTTCTCTCTTCTTCTCTTCATTAGCATGGCTAAGGGTCTGTCGATTTTATTTATTTTTTCAAAGAACCAACTTTTAGTTTTCTCAATTTTTTCAATTGTTTCTTTTGTTTCGATTTCATTAATTTAAGCTTTGATTTTAATTAAATCTTACCTTCTACTTATTTTGCTGTTGTTTTCCTCTTCTTTTTCTAGGATTCTGAGATGAAGTATGAGATCATTTATTTGTTTTGTTTTTTTTTTCTTTTTTTAAGGAATGAAATCCAAGCAATGAATTTTCCTCTTAGAACAGATTTCAGTGTGTCCCATAGATTCTGATATGTTGTGCCTGTGTTTTCATTTATCTCTAAGAATTTTTTAATTTCCTCCTTGATGTCTTCTATAACCCATTGATCATTCAGTAACCTATTGTTCATTCTCCAAGTGATGCATGATTTTTCCTTCCTTCGTTTATCATTGATTTTTAGTTTATATTAGATTATGATCAGATAAGATGCATGGTATTATCTCTACTTCTTTATATTGTCTAAGAATTGCCCTGTGACATAATATATGATCTATTTTTGAGAAGGATCCATGTGCTGCTGAGGAAAAATGTAACTGCTTGATGTTGAGGAGTATATTCGATATATGTCAATTAAGTCTAGGTTATTAATTGTGTTATTGAGTTTTATAGTTTTCTATTTCAACTTTTGTTTGGAAGACCTGTCCAGTGGTGAGAGAGGTGTGTTGAAGTCTCCCATGATTATTGTATGGTGGTCTATTAGACTCTTGATCTTGAGAAAAGTTTGTTTGATGGACATAGCTGCACCATTGTTTGGGGCATATATATATTTATAATGGTTATGTCTTGTTGGTGTATGGTTCTCTTGAGCAGTATGTAGTGTCCCTCTTTATCCCTTTTGATTAACTTTGGTTTGAAATCTATTTTATTTGATATGAGTATGGACACTCCTGCTTGTTTCCGAAGTCCATATAAGTGATATGATTTTTCCCTACCTTTCACCTTCAGTCTATGTATGTCTTTTCCTATCAAATGCGTCTCCTGTAGGCAGCATATTATTGGGTCTTGTGTTGTGATCCATTCTACTAGCCTGTGTCTCTTAATTGGTGAGTTTAAGCCATTAACATTTACGGTTATTATTGAGATAATGGTTGTTCTTCCAGCCCTATTTGTTTATTTATGTTATTAAACATGGATTGTTTTCTACATTGATTATTTCCCCCTTTTACTGTACTACCTACCACTGTTGGTTTTTATTGTTATTTTCCATTTCCTCTTCCTGTAATATTTTGCCGATGATGTTTTGAAGAGGTGGTTTTCTAGCTACAATTTATTTTAACTTTTTTTTAACATGGAAGGTTATGATTTTATCTTCCATCCTGAAGCTTAATTTCGCTGGATACACAATTCTTGGTTGGAATCCATTTTCTTTCAGTGTTTGAAAAATGTTAATCCAGGATCTTCTAGCTTTCAGAGTCTGTGTTGAAAGATCAGCTGTTATCCTGATTGGTTTACCCCTAAATGTAATCTGCTTTTTTTTTCTCTTGTAGCATTTAAAATTCTCTCCTTATTGTGTATGTTGGGCATCTTCATTATAATGTGTCTAGGTGTGGATCTCTTATGATTTTGCACATTCGGCGTCCTGTAGGCTTCTAGGACTTGGGAGTCAGTCTGATTCTTCAAGTCTGGGAAGTTTTCTCGTATTATTTCATTGAATACATTGCTCATTGCTTTGGTTTGGACCTCTATA
Source organism: Callospermophilus lateralis (assembly GCF_048772815.1). Lineage (NCBI taxonomy): Eukaryota > Metazoa > Chordata > Mammalia > Rodentia > Sciuridae > Callospermophilus > Callospermophilus lateralis. Next base: position 456,565 of record NW_027511267.1, read on the forward strand.
CCTTCCTGTATTCCAATGACTCTTAAGTTTGGTCTCTTTATGTTATCCCGTATTTCTTGGATATTCTGTTCATGGTTTCTTAACAGTCTTGCTGAGCTGTCTATGTTCTTTTCAAGTTTTAATACTTTGTCTTCATTGTCTGATGTTCTATCTTCTAAGTGTTCTACTCTGCTGGTAGTATTGTCAATTGAGTTTTTAAGTTGGTTTATTGGTTTCTGTATTTCTAGGATTTCTGTTTGTTATTTTTTACAACCTCTATCTCCCTGTATAGCTGATCTTTTGCTTCTTGGATTTGTTTATGTAATTCATTGTCGAAGTGATGTTTCATTGTCTGATTTTGCTGTCTAATGTCTTCCTTGAGACTCCAGATCATCTGAAGCATGTATATCCTGAGTTCTTTATCTGACATTCCATCTACTGCAGCTATTACCTCTTCTAAAGTTGTGCTGACCTGCATTGCTTGTGGTCCTTTTTTCCTTGTCTTATCATACTGCTCGCTTTTCTTTCTGCTTGGTGAAACTGTTGTGATTTTGAAATTTTTCTCCTATATATTTATATTGCTCTTGTATAGTTGCAAAGTCTCCCTTGCATGGGCACAGGGGGGCTGTGCTGCTCCTCCAATTAGGGTGATCTAACTACCTTGCTGAAGGGCCGCTGGGCTTGTTTTCCTGATCGGTTGCAGGTCTGCCTACCATGCAGGCGCGGGAGGCGGCTCTGCTCTGCCCCTCCTCCAATTGGTGTCACGTGTCTACCAGGCCCGTGGACCCCTGGGGTGTTCTGCCGATCAGTCGCAGGTCTGCCTACCTTGTAGGTGCTGGCGGCGGCTCTGCTCTGCCCCTACTCCAATTGGGGTGATGTGACTACCATGCAGGTGTGTTGCTGGGCCTGTTCCGCCAGTTTGTCGCAGGTCTGCCTACCTTGCGGGCAACAGATCTGCTCTGCTCCTATTCCAAATGGGGTGAAGTGTCTGCCGCGCCGGCAGGGCGATGGGCCTCTTCTGCCAGTCAGGTGCAGGTGTGCCTACCTTGCGGGTGCGGGTGATGGCTCTGCTCTGCCACTACTCCATTTGGGGGGTCGTGACTACCATGCCGGCAGGTTGTTGGGCCTGTTCTGGGTGTGGGCGAAGGCTCTGCTCTGCCCCTACTAATATTGGGGTGACCTGACTACCATGCCGGTGGGCCACTGGGATTGTACTAGGTGCAGGAGAAGGCTCTGCTCTGCAACTATTCCAATTCACGTGATTTGACTACCACGCCTGCGGGTCACTGGGCCTGTTCTGGGCAAGGGCGGCGGCTCTGCTCTGCCTCTATTCCAATTGGGGTGACGTGACTACCATGCAGGTGTGTCGCTGGGCCTGTTCCGGGCGTGGGCGGCGGCTCTGGTCTGCCCCTCTGGCTTGATGACAAAGTGAGAGAGACCCGGGTGTTTGTGACTCACTTTCTTTACCAGGAGACCAACTGTTTCTGTCACCGCTGGTATAAATGAAGTTATCTCCTCTGCTGCTTTCTGATGACATCAGATCTCTGCCATGTTGGTATCCCATGCAAAAGGCAGCATTTTGTTCCCTTTGCTGGGTGACTAAAGCAATGGGTGAGTTCTGACCGGCACTCACAAGCCCCGTCTCAATCCTGTTGCACTCCCTATGAAGGCTCGGTTGATATTTACCTCCACAGTATTCAGCAAGACCCGGACCGAGAAGCAGTTTCCGCGGGTTCTTTAGCCCAGGGCCAGATCAGTTCCGGGAGGCGGAATTCGGCCGCTCTGGGCTCGGTGTATGTTCTAATAGAAGAAGGCTCCAAGACGCAGTTTCTGCGGGTTCTTTAGCACTGAGCCTGAGTAATTTGTCTGCAAGACAAACATGAATGGCATCCTGAAATTACCGTTTCTATAGCTGAATAAGCTGCGATCAGTCAAAAACAGGGATGGTGACGTCACCTCTCCAAGATGGTGGCCGCTGGGTTCCTCTGTGGTCTGACTGGTGCGGAGAAACGAGTTGGAATGCATGCTTCCCCGTCTCAAACCCAGAATTCAGCACTGAGCACAGTGATTGCATACCTGGCAGGAGCCCACAGTATCTGCACCGCTGTATATTTGCGTTGCTATCTCGTCGTTTCCCAGCACGCACCACAGACTCTAGCCATGGAGCGATTTCCTGAATAAGCCACATGACCTTCTGTGAGGACAAATTACTCGCGTTTGAGTTCCCGTAGCTGATCCTTGTGAGATGGAAATATGTACACTAGGTTTTGGAGAACCACAATTTTGCTGGAAATTCCTAACAAGATAGGTTTTAGCCATTCTAACTCGTCATTCTCCCGCACAGTGACGCGGTATATGGGGGTGATGCACTCCCTTCGCAGCCATCATATGATCCCCTGAAGTTAGTTTTCAGTACTAGGAAACAAATAAGTATTTCAGGTGGATGAATATTTCTGAGAAAAATCTTTTGAAAAGTTGATTATAAATCCACATACATGAATATGAATGAATTTAGGGAGTGTATAATAAGAAAAATATACTTCATATTTTGAAAAATCTGCAGTGAAAAAAAAAATATATATATGTATATATATACATACACACAGAGACATTAAAAAGTAGCATTATGTATGCCAATCGAAATTCACCATGAAATATATATCATCCACAGATCCAAAAATATTCATTTTAATGAACATGGATTTATGTCGTTCAACTAAGAAGCTCACCCGTATCTTGAATTTTCGGTTTCAACAGCATTTAGTAGGAGTGATCTCTTCTCACAATTTGTATCAGCCAAGCCAGCCACCTCACAAAATGTACGAGTTATACCAGGTAGAATTCGATATGTGCATATAAAAATACATGTGATGAATAGGCTAGAGAGAAAGGGAGACAGTTATTCACATATTTGTTAACTTTTAAAACACATGGAGGACTATTTCAATTAAAATTCGCTAGATTTATAACACCTACCATTTATCATACGAAAGGCAAGTCCAACTATACACCATGCCTCCTGTGAACCTCTTGTATTTCTATTCTGTTTGGATTATTTTTCTCCATAATATTAGGATTAGAAGTCAAAGTCTATTAGGGTATGTGTTAGTGTCAGGGATTCAGTATTTCGAATGAAAAATTGGAAAATGTATCCAATGTATATGCAAATATGTGCTACACAAAAAACTTCCCACTCTCATTCATAACAATGCCTTGACATTACCTTCACCCCACATAAGACACAATTAGAGGAGAGGAGTTAGAAAATCTGTGAATACATATGTGGAATGGAAAATGCTCAGGAGTTCACAAATTTGGAGGTGGTAGAGGAGTTTCCAAAAGTAAGGGACAGGGTAAACACTCCACAAACATGAAGTTCTGCCAGCCTGACATCTGGAGAAACTGCCTCTAAGGTTGGGCAATGAAATATATGCTGTTATCAGGAGCATTAGCTTCATTTGGAGTGAGACCATCAAAGCTGGGTCTTCATCTATGTGACATGAATGACATTGTTTCTTATTTTCCAATGAACATGAGGCATCAGTGCTGAATTTTCTATTTGTATGTAACTTGTGGCCACTGGGGTCTAAGTGTCTCCCCGTGTGGACTGTAAATCCATTTGGTCATCCTCCACTATTCGTGGTGTTTCTTGCTGCTGCACTGGGAGTTTGGAATTTGCTTCATGAAATACAAGGAGTTCAACAGGGACACAGTGCTGAAGTGAGTTCTGTCAATTGTCGTGGGTCGGGTTCTGCAGGAGAATGCACCAACCAGGCTTCTATCCCACATTGCTTGCCCCATTGACCATAGCAACCTGATTCTGAACATTGCCCTGAAACCTCTCCATATAACAATATGCTTTTACATATAAGAGTCTACTGGCTTCAAAATGTCAGTCACAATCCATTTGCAAGCCAATGGCAGATCCACATGGCCCAACACAGATGTTTTATCACACACCTGCCAACCACTGCTCTAGGACAACTACTCAACAGGATCCAACTTACTGGCATCTCTGTTCTACACCATTTTCATAAAACCAAGTCAATCAAGGCACTGTCTTACATACTCATGATCAGCAACAGGACATCCAAATGTTCTCCAGTGCCACCCAGTCATGGGAATGTCAAAAATTTTTATGGTATTTATCTAGCCAATTGTCAAGGAAGAAGTTGGAGGCACTGTGGGTTTCAATTTATTCAGGAACCATTAAATGGTGAGTAAGTTCATTTCAATGAAAACTCTGGAGAATTCTCACAGGCAAGGCTTCCCAAAGAGTGGCCAAAATGTCAGATTAAGCCAGGCCCATTGAGGTCTACAATGTGAGGTCCATGTGTGTTTTGACTCTCAAAAATGGCTGCCAAGTCTTTAAGAATAAAATCATGTGATATCCTGGCTGAGATTCCATGTGATCTGTGGAAAGTCAACTTGGGCCTAGATGTCTTTCCAAGGGCAACTCTCATGCATGGCCATCTAAAATCCCAACACAATTCATGGCAATACTTCTCTGAGATCAGTACCAGAACTCAGTCTCTAAGGGGAATCACACCAGGGTGCAAGCCCACGTGGACCCAGTCATCTCTTCAAACCACCATTCAAATGTCCACAATTAAAACCCAAACACTCCCACATGGCCCAAATCTTCTTCCATATATACACTCATCATAACCTGTGGCTGGAGGTTTCCATGAGGGGAGCAGCCCACGTCAGTGTCCAAAATAAGCTTCCTGCACCTCATTTGCCTAAAGTCAGGGTGGCATGGACACCCTTCCTGTAAACCAGGAGTGATCAAATAGGCCTTCCTTTAATACTGCTTAGCTTCTCCAACTTGAGGCCTACTGACTTTGAGGTTTAGATTCTTTAAGTGAATTGGAGTCATGAGAAAAACAAGCACCTATGGGCTAGCCTCTGCTGGGTTTTGAAGAACTCATTTGACACAAAGGATCCCTGTTCTCACTTGATGGATGTCAGGAACCTACCAGAGGAAGGCAAGAGAGTTAATCAACAATATCTGATCTTTTTGCCATTTTGGTTTTCGATGCATGCATGGGATGTATCTTTAGATCCAACAGGTGCTGAGAATCTAAGCCTCAGCCTCACACAGGGCCAAGAGACTGATTCAGACATATCCCTTTTCAAAGCAATTAAGCATGGATCCACACGTGATGCCCATTCATTTGCATTTGAAAACTGTTTTCTTCAGGCTTCACAAAGTGGTGGCTTGAGGCAAAGTTCTTCCTGACATTCAGGGCAACAGAACAATAGGTAATCAAAAGGACCAAAGCAGGGTTTCTCCACTGAGACTTTCCTGGTCAACTGATATCTGAGATTTCTGAGATGCTAGCCATTCCCTTCAACTATCTAGTACATGGCCATGTCACAGATATTGGAGGTGGTACATATCTTGGACACAAAACCATGATACTATTCTGGAGTGTTGCCAGAATTGAAGGAGAAAACAGGAAATTATGAAGCTAGTAGGTGTTGCCCATCCATAAGGCAAGCCTGATTCCACTCATATATTGGGCACAATGAATGCTGGCAAGCTTTCTAGTAGACAGGAAACATCCATTGATGCCTTCTCTCTTCTAATGTCTACAATCATGAACACAGTGGGATACATAGACACTCGCCTTGTCAAAGGACTTACTAAAAGTAGTCCACTCCAAACCAAACAAACTGCCTTTCCCACCTATTCTGAGAACTTGAGACAAAACCACAAAATCACACCCACACCCACAAAGGCACCTCCTTCCCCCAAGTAGGTCTGTGACTCTCCGGAGTGTCCTCTGACTGGTGGGCCATACTATGTTTCCCCAAAATGACCTCTCCTGTCTCAGTTCTGGTCTGCTTGGCCAACTCTGTGAAGTTGTCAAGAGCCAGTGGTGAGACACTACCTGCTTTCTGAGGAAAAGCCCCTCTTCAAAGGTTTCCTGGCATTTGGCCATCCTCACATCTGTAGGTTCAAAGAAAGACTGACTCTGTCCTTGGTAAATCCAAACATATGAGACCACTGGGACTGGGACAGGGACTGTGTCTGGGTTCCTGGCTTCCTGGATCCCAAGTTCAGAGAGTTTCATCACCAAGGAAGTGAGGTGAGGTCACTTCCTTCAGGATCTGAATTACATCACTGCCTTGGCAACCACTTTGCCCTAACAGTTGCTTCCAAAAGTCCCATTAGGTGGAGGCTGCCCCTGTTTTCCTGTAACACTTTCACAAGTTAGAATGTTATATCAATCATAAGCACCCCGGAACAGCTCTCCACACAGAACTGGTTTGGTCCATCTTGTATACATTAAGAAGAGAGAGTGATTCAGACACAACCCTTCAACCCAACCAGGATGACTGCCATGGAAGATGACTTTTGCTTTCTGAGGTATTTCATAGCTGCCTTCATCTTCACCAGGGATCATTTCTGCATGAACATTTGAGGTTCTCAGCAGGTGAAGATACCCTACATTCCTGTATTTTAAAACCAACTCTGTCCCTGCTCTTCGGTAAAGTTAGTGTATGGTTAGGGTTCATTATATGTTTGATTTGGGTTAGGAATCATTCTGCAGGATGAATAAAGGGATTGGGTACCTGCGATATTTATAAGAATATATAAGTGAAATATATGTATGAAAACGGAAATCTAAGAAAGATTTGAAGCCCAGAAAGGCATTGGGCCCTTGATTGGGATACATAGTGTTGAATTACATTCTGTACAATTGTCTCAGTTAAATCGATATACAATGGCATAGGACCTTGTACCTTGGATGATTGAATGTAGAAGAGAACATCCAGTTAAAAAGGGATAGTCGGTAGGATTAGAAAGATAGTCGGTAGGTTTAGGAAGAAGAGTGAGAATATGATTTGGAATAAAAAGCTTCTTTAGCAATAGGGTTTCGTTTAGAGAGTGAATGTAAATGTCAGTACATGTGAAGAGTCTTTCACAATGATGAACTGGGGAAATTATGTAGAAAAGCAGGTATCAATAGAGACATAACGAAATCAGGCAAAGTATAAATGAGTGATAGGATTAGACATTTTCAACGGGTTGAGTTTGAATATATAATCATAGGAAAAAACAAATATGTTGTCACCAATGGGATTGACATTTGAGAGCATTAGGCAACCTGGACACGGATGTTATTACTTATCCATGTTCACTTTCCTTTTAGGCTTTGGTACAATCATAAGTGTGACCTTTACATTTTTTTTTGTTCAGAATATTTCGGTGGTAAAATGTATATGTAGATCAGGTAACATGAGTATTTCTTTCACCATGTCTGGGAGCAATATTTTGAAGACATATACATTAGTATTAGGGGTACAAAGAGTGTACCCTGTGTCTATGAATATAGAGATAATGCATGAATAGACGATAATATGAATAAATAATGTATCTGGTTCCACTTTACATAATGGATTGAATTGAAATCTGAAAAAATATAAGAAATCTTATATTGATATATAATCATTCATTTCAACCAGTTATATATCTAATGGTAATATTAGGATTATGGTTTATCATGAAGGGTGTTTGAGTTTTGCTTTATAAGTGATGATGTTAAACGAAAATAATGTGTTTGGAAAGAAGTCTCATGAAAAGACTAGTCAAGAAACATAGAAGAATCATGTGTTCTGAATCAGAAAGTGATTGATCGTGAAACAAATGCCTATAAATTTTCTAACTTTTGAATGAAATATATATCCTATGATGTGCATAAACTGAAGACATCGTAACGTATAAGTGTTGAATAAAAATGAAAATCAAAATACACATCATGTCCCCTAAGAATATACTTGCATTGATGTTAAACTAGCTCAGTAACTGTAGAAATATTAGGTTTTGTTTGCACGTTTCACTGAATTTAGTTTTCAGTACTAGAAAACAAATATGTATTTCAGGTGGATGATTATTTCTGAGAATAATCTTGTGGAAAGTTGATTATAAATACACATATATGAATATGAATGAATTTAGGGAGTGTATAATAAGACATATATATTTCATATTTTAAAAAATCTGGAGAGTGTATATATATATATATATATATATATACACTCTCATACATACACACTCACATGCACAGATATAAAAAAGTAGCAATAGAGGAGATCCATCATGAAGGCAGGCATGGAAAAATCAAGTCTCTGACCTCTTCAGCTGCACGGGCATCGGGAGTCGTAAACTGTCTAAATGCTGTTTGCTCAGAATCACTAGGCAATGTTGACCTAATGTGGATCTGGTGCGAACATTCTGGGCCCCTCAGAACACACACCGAGCCTGGATCGGCTGCATTCAACCTCCGGTTTGCCTGGTTCTCGTGACTCAACACTAAGATCCCTCTGAAATAACTGTTCGGCCCTTCTGAACTTTCAGAGGTAAAAGCCAACCAAACCTTCAAAGGCAGTGGCCAAAGGATTGAAACGGCGCTTGGGAGAGACAGTCAGGACCCACACGTTGCGTTGGTTACCTTGCAAAGGGAAACAAACGGTCACCATTTGCATGGGATACCACCATAGCATAGAAATGATGTCACGGGCAGAGGATATAACTTCATTGAAACCAGCGTGACAGGTGTGTAATCCCCTAGCCATCTCTCTCAACACAGCGGGGAAACCTTAAGGGCCCCTCCCAGCTCTGCCGTAAGGGCCTCTCCCAGCTCTCCCGTGAGCGTGATAGCCACACCTAGGGAATCAGGATTGGCTCCGGACTAGCGGCGTGGAATTCCGGGCTCCTGATCCCACAAGTGCTGACAATTGAGGTCTCTTACACCACGTACCGGTGGCGTGGCTCCCAGAGGGCAAGAAAATTCGCTGGGGGTCCTCAGCCCCAAGCTCTACAAACTTAGGGTCTGAGGGAGGCAAACAGGGAGAGTGTGCACAGGCGTTCATGAAAACAGGGCTGCCAGGAGTAGAGTTCTGGCTTGTAACCACTATTGTGGTGAGCGTCACAGGTGATCAGGGCATGGCTTGAGGAAGCACAAGAGAAGGCCCTAGGCACTCAGGATTGGAGATCCGCCAAGTCTGGGAGGAAGAGCTGCTGCACAGTGATTGGTTCCCACTTATTCAGAGGAGAAGCTTGGCCCAGTGCACACAGCTCCACCTACTGAAAGAGAAGTTAATTGAACTCTATGACTGCATGTATTATTATTATTTTTTTTAATTTATATTTTTTATATTTCTTTCATTTTCATTTTTGTTGTTGTTGTTCTTTAACTTTTTTAATGTTTTTATTTTTTTATTTTTTATTTTATCATTATTATTATTAATGTTATTCTAAATTTTAATTTTCATTTTTTAATTATAATTATTATTTAAATTTTTTTTCTTTCTTTATTTTCTTTTTTTTTCTTTTGTCTTTTCATTTCTTTTCAATTTTCTTATTCTCCCTTCCTTGAATTCTACCTGTCTACTCTCATTCTCTTTAGTGACTTCTTCCCTTCCCTTCTAATATCTTTCCTCCCAAGCATCAAATAAATTTATAAGAGTAAGCAGTAACTCAGCAGTCAAACAAAACAAGAAGTAACATGAGCAGCATAAAAAAGCAAGGAAGAAAAGGAGTACAAACAATGATGGACAGCCTAAATATTCAGAAGGACCTAGAGTCATCAGAAAAATGGTCATATAAAGAACTCAAGAAATACCTTAGACAGATGGAATGGAACCTTAAAGAGGATACGAGACATCAAAACCAAACAGTGAAAGAACACATTGAAAATGAATTACATAAACAGATATAAAAAGAAATTAAGCATCTTAATTAGGAGATAGAGATTATAAAAAAAATCAAACAATAATTCTAGAAATGAAGGAAATGATAAACCAAATTAAAAACTCAATTGAGAGCATCACTAACAGAGTGGAGCAAGTAGAAGACAGAATGTCAGATAATGAAGACAAAATATATCATCTTGAATAAAGTCTAGCCAACAAAGAAATGCTGGTAAAAAGTCATGAGAAAAACATCCAAGAGATATGGGATAACATAAGAAAAAAAAAAAAAAACTAATGAGTCATCTGGATAGAGGAAGGTACAGAGATTCAAACCAAGGAAATGAGTAACCTGCTGTATGAAATAATTACAGAAAACTTTCCAGAAATAAAAATGCAAACGGATAAAAAAAATTGTAGATGCTTACAGGACACCGAGCACACAAAATCACAGTAGACCAATGCCAAGACACATTGTTATGAAGATATCCAATATACAAAACAAAGAGAAAATATTAAAAGCTACAAGAGAAAGGAGGCAGATTACAATCAGGGGTAAACCAAAAATGTTAACAACAGATTTTTCATCACAGACGCTGAAAGTGAGAAGATCCTGGAACAACGTATTTCATACACTTAAAAACAATGGATGCCAACCAAGAAATCTGTATTCAGCAAAACTAAGCTTCAGGTAAGACAACGAAATAAAAACATTTCGTGATAAACAAAAGCTAAAAGAACTTGCAGCCAGAAAACCAGCATTGCAAAGCATCTTAAGGAAAACACTACACGAGGAAAAAATGAATATCAACAACGAAAACCATCAGTGGGAAGTGCCTCATTAATGACAGAGGGCGGGAGAAAAGTTAATCATGGATAAACAAACTAAATTAAAAAAAAAAGATAAATAATCAAAGACGGGTGGTAATACAAACCATATATCAATACTAACTCTAAACTTTAATGGCTTAAACTCTCCAATAAAGTGACATAGGCTTGTAACGTGGATTAAAAAAAACAAATCCAACAATATGTTGCTTCCAGGAGACACATCTGAATGGAAAAGACATACACAGGCTGAAGGTGAAAGGTTGGGAAAATTTATACCATGCACACGGTCCTTGTAAGCAAGCAGGGGTGGCCATCCTCATATGGAATAAAATCGACTTCAAGACTAATTTAATCAAAAGGGATAAGGAAGGACATTATATACTGTTGAAAGGAACCATTCACCAACAAGACATAACAATTATCAATATTTATGCAGCAAATAATGGTGCTGCAACATTTATAAAACAATTTCTCCTCAAGTTCAAGAATCAAATAGACCACAACACAATAATTATGGGAGACTTCAACTCACCTCTCTCACCATTGGACAGATCCTCCAAACAAAAGTTGAATAAAGAAAATATATAATTCAATATCACAATCAATACCCTAGACTTAACTGACATATATAGAATATATCAACCATCATCAAGTGGATATACTTTTTTCTCACCAGCACATGGATCCTTCTCAAAAATAGACCATATATTATGCCATAGGGCAACACTCAGTAAATATAAAGGGGTGGAGATAATACCATGAATTTTTTTCTGATCACAATGGAATGAAACTGGAAACCAATGGTAAAAGAAGGAAGGAAAAATCCTACATCACATGGAAAATGAACAATATGTTACTGAATGATCAATGGGTTACAGAAGACATAAAGGAGGAAATCAAAAAATTCTTAGAGATAAATGAAAATACAGACACAACATATCAGATTCAATGGGACACAATGAAACAAGATTCAAGAGGCAAATTCATCGCCTGGAGGTCATTCCTCAAAAAAAGAAAAAAACAAAAACAACAAATAAATGAGCTCTCACTTAATCTCAAAGCCCTAGAAAAGGAAGAACAAAACAACAGCAAATGTAGCAGAAGGCAAGAAATTATTAAAATCAGAGCGTAAATCACGAAATTGAAACAAAAGAAACTATTAAAAAATTAACAAAACTAATAGTTGCTTCTTCGAAAAAATAAATAAGATGGACAGACCCTTAGCCATGCTAACGAGGAGAAGAAGAGAGAGAACTCAAATTACTAACATACGGGATGAAAAAGGCAATATCACAACAGATGCTACATAAATACAGAAGACAATTAGAAATTATTTTGAAAACCTATATTCCAATAAAATAGAAAATAGTGAAGACATCGATACATTTGTTAAGTCATATGATTTGCCTAGACTGAGTCAGGAGGATACACACAATTTGAACAGACCATTATCAATCGATGAAATAGAAGAGGCAATCAAACTACTACCAACCAAGAAAAGCCCAGGATCGGATGGGTATACAGCGGAGTTTTACAAAACCTTTAAAGAAGAATTAATACCAATACTTTTCAAGTTATTCAGAAAATAGAAAAACAGGGAGCTCTGCCAAATTCATTCTATGAGGCCAACATCACCCTGATTCTGAAACCAGACTAAGACACCTCAATGAAAGAAAACAACAGACCAATATCTCTGATGAACCTAGATGCAAAAATTTTCATTAAAATTCTGGTGATTTGGATACAAAGGCACATCAAAAAAATTGTGCACCATGATCAACTAGGATTCATCCCTGGGATGCAAGGAGGGTTCAATATATGGAAATCAATAAATGTTATTCACAACATCAATAGACTTAAAAATAATTACCATAAGATGATCTTGATAGATGCAGAAAAACCATTAGAAAAAGTAGAGCATTCCTTTATGTTCAAAACACTAGAAAAACTAGGGATAAAAGGAACATACCTCGACATTGTAAAAGCTATCTATGTTAAGCCTCAGGCTAGCATCATTCTGAATGGAGAAAAATTGAAGGCATTCTTTCTAAAATCTGGAAGAAGACAGGGATGTCCTCTATCACCACTTCTATTCAATATAGTTCTCGAAAAACTGGCCAGAGCAATTAGAAAGATGAAAGACATTAAAGACATAAAAATAGGAAAAAAAGAACTTAAATTATCACTATTTGAAGATGACATGATTCTATACATAGAAGACCCAAAAGGGTCTACAGAAAAAAACTACTAGAACTAATAAATGAATTCAGCAATGTGGCAGGAAATGAAATCAACATGCATAAATCAAAGGCATTTCTGTATATCAGCGACAAAACTTCTGAAATGAAAATGAGGAAAAATACTGCATTCACAATATCCTCATAAAAAATTAAATACTTGGGAATCAACCTAACAAAAGAGGTGAAAGATTTATACAATGCAAACTACAGAACCCTAAAAAGAGAAGTAGAATAAGATCTTAGAAGATGGAAAAATATACCCTGTTCATGGATAGGCAGAACTAACATCATCAAAATGGCGATATTACTAAAAAGTTGTCTATAGGTTTAATGAAATGGCAATCTAAATCCCAAATGAATTTTTTGTAGAAATAGATAAACCAATCATGAAATTCATATGGAAAAATAAACAACCCAGAATAGCAAAAGCAATTCTAAGCAGGAAGTGTGAATCAGGCGGTATAGCGATACCAGATTTCAAACTATATTACAGAGCAATAATAACAAAAACAGCATGGTACTGGTACCAAAACAGGCGGGTGGACGAATGGTACAGAATGGAGGACACAGAGACTAATCCAAAAAGCTACAACTATCTTATATTTGATAAAGGAGCTAAAAGCATGCAATGGAGGAAGGATAGCATCTTCAACCAATCGTGTTGGGAAAACTGAAAATCCATATGCAACAAAATGAAACTGAATCCCTTTCTCTCACCATGCACAAAAGTTAACTCAAAGTGGATCAAGGAGCTAGATTCAAATCAGAGACTCTGCATCTGATAGAAGAAAAAGTTGGTTCCGATCTACATATTGTATGGTCAGGCTCCAAATTCCTTAATAGGACACCCATAGCACAAGAGTTAATAACAAGAATCAACAAATGGGAGTTACTTAAACTGAAATTTTTTTCTCAGAAAGAGAAACAATAAGAGAGGTAAATATGGAGCCTAGATCATGGGAACAAATTTTTACTCCTCACCCTTCAGATGGAGCCCTAATATCCAGAGTATACAAAGTATACAAAGAACTCAAATAATTAGACAATAAGATAACAAATAACCTAATGGGCCAAGGACCTGAACAGACACTTCTCAGAGGAGGACATAGAATCAATCAACAAGTACATGAAAAAATGCTCTCCATTTCTTGCAGTCAGAGAAATGCAAATCAAAACCACCCTAAAATACCATCTCAATCCAGTGAGATTGGCAGCCATTATGAAGTCAAACAACAACAAGTTCTGGCGACGATGTGGGGAAAAGGGTACTCTTGTACATTGCTGATGGGACTGAAACTGGTGCAGCCAATTTGGAAAGCAGTATGGAGATTCCTGGGAAGGCCGGGAATGGAAGCACCATTTTACCCAGCTTTTGCCCTTCTCGCACTATTCCCTGAAGACCTTAAAAGAGCGTACTACAGGGATACTGCCAATTGATGTTCATAGCAGCACAATTCACAATTGCTACACTGTGGAACCAACCCAGATTCCCTTCAATAGATGAATGGATAAAAAAAATGTTTTTTTTTTATATACTATGGAGGATTACACAGCACTAAAAAATGACAAAATAATGGAATTTGCAGGGAAATGCATGGCACTAGAGCAGATTATGCTTAGTGAAGCTAGCCAATCCCAAAAAAAACAAATACCAAATGACTTCTTTGATATAATGAGAGCAACTAAGAACAGAGCAGAGAGGAAGAGCATGAAGAAAAGATTAACATTAAGCAGAGACATGAGGTGGGAGGGAAAGGTAGAGAAAAGAGAAATTGCATGGTAATGGAGGGAGACACTTATTGTTACAAAAAAATATATATAAGAGGTTGTGAGTGTAATGGAAAAATAAACAATAAGTGAAATGAATTACAGTAGGTAGGGTAGAGAGAGAAGATGGGAAGAGAGCGGAGGGGGGATAGTAGGGCATAGGAAAGGTAGCAGAATACAACAGTAACTAATAAGACATTATGTAAAAATATGGATGTGTAACTGATGTGATTCTGCATTCTATATTTGGAGTAAAAATGGGAGTTCATAACCCACTTGAATCTAATGTATGAAATATGATATGTCAAGAGCTTTGTAATGTTTTGAGCAACCAATAAAAGAAAAAAAAAGTAGCAATATATATGCCAATCGAAAATCTTCATCAAATATATATAATCCAAAGATCGAAAAATATTCATTTTATTGAACATGGATTTATGTATAATGTTATTCAACTAGGAAGCTCACCCGTAGGTTGAATTTTCAGTTCCAACAGCGTTTAGGAGGAGTGATCTCTTCTCACAATTTGCATCTGCCAATTCAGCCACCTCACATGTGTGTACAAGTGATATCAGGTAGGATTCTATATGTGCATATAAAAATACATGTGCTGAATAGGCTACAGAGAAAGGGACACAGGGATTCACATATTTGTTAATTTTAAAAAAACATCTAGAACTATTTCAACAGAAAATTGACTAGATTTAAAACTCCTACATTATATAATGCAAAAAGCAATTCCAACTATACACCATGCCTCCTCTGAACTGCTTGTATTTCTATTCTTTTTGGGTTATTTTTCACGATCATTTTAGGATTATTAGTCAGAGACTAGTAGGGTACAGGTTAGTGTCAGGGATTAAGTATTTCAAATGGAAAATTGGAAAATGAATCCAATGTGTATGTAAATATGTGCTACACAAAAATCTTCCCACTCACATCCAGAACAATGCCTTGACATTACCTTCGCCCCAAGTAAGACACAATTAGAGTTGAAAAGTGTAAAAATCTAGGAATACATATATGGAATGGAATATGCTCGGGAGTTCACAACTTTGGAGGTGGTAGAGGAGTTTCCAAAAGTAAAGGACAGGGTAAACACTCCACAAACAAGGAGCTCTGCTGGCCTAAGAATTCTTGGGAAATGGCCTCTGAGGTTGGGATCCTGAAATATATATTGCTGTCATGAGCTTTAGCTTCCTTTGTAGTGAGACCATCAAAGCTGGGTCTGCATCTATGTGACCGGGAAGAGATGGTTTCTTATATTCCAATGAACATGAGGCAGCAGTGCTCAATTCTCTCTTTGTAGGTAAACTGTGGCCACTGGATTCTAAGTGTCTCCCAGTGGGGACTGTGAAGACATTTGGTCATCCTCCACTTTTCATGGTGTTTTTTGCTGCTGCACTGGGAATTTGGTATTTGCTTCACAAAATATAAGAAGCTCATTTGTGATACAGTGCTGGAGGGAGTTCTGTCACTTGTGGTGGGTCAGGGTCTGCAGGAGAATGCACCAACCAGGCTTCTATCCCACAGAGCTTGCCCCAATAACCATAGTAAACTTATTCTGAACATTGACCTTAAAACTCTCCATATAACAGGATGCCTTTACATATAAGGGTCTCATGTCTGCACTATATCAGTCACAAGCCATTTGGAAGCCAATGGCAGATCCACATAGCCCCTCCATGATGTTTTTTCACACACCTTCCCACCACTGCTCTAGGCCCACTACTCAGCAGGCTCCAAATTACTGGCATCTCGTGTTCTACATCATTTTCATGAAACCCAGTCAAACAAGGCACTGTCTGGTATACACATGATAAGCAACAGGACATCAAATTTTCTGCAGTTCCACCTGGTCATGGGAATTTAAAAAATTTCATGGTATTTATTTAGCAATTTTTCAAAAATGAAGTTAGAGGCACTGTGGGTCTCAATTCATTCAGGAACCATTAAGTGTTGAGAAAGTTCATTTCAATGAAAGCTCTGGAGAACTCTCAAAGTCAAGGCTTCTCAAAGAGTTACCAAATGGTCACATAAAGCCAGGCCAATTGACGTCTACAATGTGAGGTCCATGTATGTTTTGACTCTCATCTATGGCTGCCAAGTCTTTCAGAATAAAATCATGTGATATCCTGGCTGAGATTCCCAGGCCTCTGTGGAAAGCCACCCTGGGCATAGATCTCAGTTTCCAAGAGTGAGTCTTATGTGTGTCCTCCTAAAATCCCAACACAATTCATGGCAATATTTCTCTGAGGTCAATTCCAGAATGCAGTCTCTAAGGGGAATCACACCAGAGTTCAAGCCCAGGTGGACCCAGTCATCCCTTCCAACCACCACAAAAATTACCACAATTAAAATCAAAACACTCCCACAGGGCCATCATCTTCTTCCATGTAGACACTCATCATAACCTCTAGCTGGAGGTTTCTATGAGCCCAAGGTAGTGTCCAAAATAAGCTCACTTGCCCCTTATTTGCCTAAAATCATGGTGGCCTGGACACTCTTCCTGTGAACCAGGAGTGATCAAATATTCCTGCTGTTAAAGTGTTCCACTTCTCCAATTTCGGCCTACTGGCTGTAGGGTATAGATTCTTTATGTGATTTGGAGTCATGAGAAAATCCAAGCACATATGGGCTAGCCTCTGCAGGGATTTCAAGAACTCATTTGACCCAAAGGATCCCTATTCTCACTTGATGGAGTTCAGGAACCTAAAAAAGAAGGCAAAAATATTCATCCACAATGACTGCTCTTTTGGACATTTTAGTTTTGGAAGAACATGGGATCTTTCTTTAGATCCATCAGGTGCTGAGAATCTAAGCCACAACCTCATACAAGGACAAGAGGCTGATTCAGACACATCCCATTCCAAAGCAATTAAGCAAAGAGCCACAGGTGGGGTCCATTCATTTCCATATGAAAACAGTGTTTTTCAGGCTACACAAAGGGGTGGCCTGAGGCAAAGACCTTTCTGACATTTAGGGTAATAGAAATAGAATTAAGCAAATGGCCCAAAGAAGGGTTTCTCCACTGAGACTTTACTGCACACACTGATATCTGAGTTTTCTGAGATGATCTCATTCCCTTCAGCTATCCAGAACATGGCCATGTCACAGAGCCTTGTGGTGTTACATATCTGGGAAACAAAACCATGAGTCTATTCTGGAGAGTGGCCAGAATTCACGTAGAAAACAGGAACTTTAGAAGATAATAGATGTTGCCCATCCATAAGGCAAGCTGCAGTGTATTCATCAATTGCGCAGTATGAATTGCGGAAGCTTTCAACTAGAGACAACATATCCATTGGTGCACTCTCTTTTCTAATGTCTACAACCATGGATACAGTGGGATACACAGACATAGAAACACTCACAATGTAAAACGACTTACTAGAAACAGTCCACTCCAAACCAAACAAACCACCTTTCCTACCTATTCTCAGAACATGAGAAAAAACCACAAACTCACACCTACAACGGCAAAGGCACTTCCTTCCCCCAAATAGGTCTGTGACTATCCGGAGTGTCTTCTGACTGGTGGGCCATATTATGTTCCCCCAAAATGGCTTGTCCTGTTTCACATCTGGTCTCAATGTCCAACTCCGTGAAGTTGTAAGGAGCCAGCGGTGAGGCACTGCCTGCTTTCTCTGGAAAGGCCCCTCTTCAGAGCTCTGCTGGCATTTGGCCATCTTCACATCAGCAGGTACCAAGAAAGACTGACTATGTCTTTGGGAAAAGCAAACAAGTTAGCCCACTGGGTCTGGAGTGGGACTGGCTCTGGGTGCCTGGCTTCCTGGATCCCAAGTTCAGAGAATTCCATCACCAAGGAAGTGAAGTGAGGTCACTTCTTTCAGGAACTGAATATGGTCACTGCCTTGGTAACCACTTTGTCCTAACAGTTGCTTCCAAGATTCCCATGAGATAGAGGCTGCCCCAACATCCTGTGACACATTCAGAAGTTAGAATGGTATATCAACCATAGGCACCCTGGAACAGCTCTCCACAGAGGCCTGGTTTGGTCCATCTTCTCTACATTAAGAAGAGAGAGGCTGATTCAGACACATCAATTCATCCTGACCAGGTTGTTTGCATGGAAGATGACTATTGCTCTCTCAGGTCCTACATAGCTGCCTACATCTTCTCCAAGGATCATTTCTTCATGGATCTTTGAGGTTCTAAGCAGGTGGAAGATCTTCTACATTTCTATATTGTAAGACCCACTCTGTCGCTGCCCTTAAGTTAGTTATATTGAGGGAACAGTGTATGGTTAGGGTTAATAACATGTTCGATTTGGTTTACGAATCATTCTGCGGGATGAATAATGGTATTGGCAACCTGCGATATTTACAAGAGTATACATGTGAAATATAAGTATGAAAGCAGAAATCTAGGTAAGATTTGAAGCCCAGAAGGGCATTGGGGACTTGAGTGGGATACTTAACTTTGAGTTATGTGCTGCACAGATGTCTCAGATAAATCAATATACACTGGCATCGGACCTTGTACCTTGGATGATTGAATGTTGAAGAGAGCATCCAGTCAAAAACCGATAGTCGGTAGGATTAGGAAGGTAGTTGGTAGATTTAGAAAGAAGAGTGAGCATAGGATTTGGACCAAAAGTTCTTCAGCAATAGGGTTTCGGGTAGAGAGTGTATGTAAATGTCAGCACATGTGAAGAGTCAGTCACAATGATGAACTGGGGAAAACATGTAGGAAAGCAGATATCAATAGAGACATTAGGAAATCAAGCAAAGTATAAAGTGTGTGATAGGGTTAGACATTTTCAACAGGTTTGAAGTTGAATATATAATCTTAGGAAGAAACAAATATGTAGTCACCAATAGGATTGATATTTGAGAGCATTAGGCAACCTGGACATGGATGATTTTAGTAATGGATGCTATCTTTCCATTTAGGCTTTGGTACAATTGTAAGTGTGACCTTTGCTTTTTGTGTCCGGAATATTTCTGTGATAAAATGTGTATGTAGATCAGGTGACATGAGTATGTCTTCCACCATTTCTGAGAGCAATATTTTGAAGATTTATAAATTAGTATGGGGGTACAAATAGGTGTACCCTGTTTCTATTAATATAGACATAATGCATGAATAGACAATACTGTGAATAAATAATATAACTGGATCCACTTTAAATAATGGATTGAATGGATATCTGAAAATATATAAGAAATGTTATATTGATATACAATCATTAATTCCAACCAGTTATATATCTAATGATTATCTTATGGTTATGGTTAATCATGAAGGGTGTGTGAGTTTTTCTTCAAAATTGATTATGAAAATCGAAAACAATATATTTGGAAAAAAAGTCTCATGAATAGACCAGTCAAGAAACATAGAGAAATACATGTGTTCTGGAGCAGGAAGTGACTGAAAGTGAAACAAATGCCTATAAATTTGCTAACTAGTGAATGAAATATATATCCTAAGATGTGCATAAACTGAAGAAATAGTAATGTACCAGTGTGGAATAAAAATTAACGTCAAAATACACATCGTGTCCAATAGGAACCAACATGCATTGATGTTCAACTGGGTCAATTAATGTAGACATATTAGAATTTGTATGCACCTTTCACTGAAGTTAGTTCTCAGTACTAGGAAACAAATATGTATTTCAGGTGTTTGAGTATTTCTAAGAATAATCTTGTGAAAAGTTGATTATTAATCCACATACATGAACATGAATGAATTTAGGGAGTGTATATAAGACACATAATTTTCATATTTTTAAAAATCTGGAGAGTATATACACACACACACACACACACAAACACAGAAATTAAAAAATAGCAATATATATGCCAATCGAAATTCATCATGAAATATATATCATAAAGATGCAAAAACATTCATTTTACTGAACATGGGTTTATGTATAATGTTGTTCCACTGGGAAGCTCACCCATAGGTTGAATTTTCAGTTCTAACAGCGTTTAGGACGAGTGATCACTTCTCACAATTTGTATCTGCCAAGTCATGTAACTCAAAAGAATGTACGTGTGATACCGTGTAGGATTCTATTTGTGCATATAAAAATACATGTGCTGAATAGGCTCCAGAAAATGGGAGACAGTAATTCACATATTTGTTAACTTTCAAAACACATGGAGAACTATTTCAATTAAAAATTGACTAGATTCATAATACCTACCCTTTATCATGCAAAAGGCAAGTCCAACCCTGAACTGCATGTATTTACGTACTGCTTGGGTTATTTTTCTCCATCATATTAGAATTAGTAGTCAGAGTCTATTAGAATATGGGTTAGTGTCAGGGATTCAGAATTTCGAATGGAAAAATAGGAAAATTAATCCAATGTGTATGCAAATATGTGCTAAAACAAATCTTCTGACTCTCATCCAGAACAATGCCTTGAAATTATCTTCGCCCCAAGTAAGACACAATTAGAGAAGAAAAGTTGCAAAATCTGTGATTACAATTCTGGAATGGAAAATGCTCAGGAGTGCACAAACTTGGAGGTGGTATAGGAGTTTCCAAAAGTAAGAACAGGGTACACACTCCACAAACATGGAGCTCTGCATGCCTAAAACTTTTAGAGAAACTGCCACTGAGGTTGGGCAATGATATATAGGTTTTTTTCAGGAGTTAAGCTTCCTTTGTAGTGATACCCTCAAAGCTGGGTCTGCATCTATGTGACCTGGAGGACAAAGTTTCTTATTTTCCAATGAACACAAGGCAGCACTGCTGAATTCTCTCTTTGTAGATAAACTGTAGCCCCTGGGGGTTTATTTTCTCCCCGTGTGGACTGTGAAACAATTTGGTCTTCCTCCACTTTTCGTGGTGTTTCTTGCTGCTGCACTTGGAGTTTGGTACATGCTTCACGAAATACAAGGAGTTCAACTGGGAAACAGTGCTGGAGAGAGTTCTGTCACGTGTGGTGGGTTATGGTCTGCAAGAAAATGCACAAACCAGGCTTCTATCTCTCAAAGATTGCTCCCTTGTCCATAGCAACCTGATTCTGAACATTGCCCTGAAACCTCGCCATAGAACAAGATGCCTTTACATATAAGGGTCTGAAGTCTGCACTATGTCAGTCACAAGCCATTTGGAAGCCAATGGCAGATCCACATGGACCCACCATAATATTTTATCACACACCTGCCCACCACTGCTCTACGCCCACTACTCAGCAGGCTACAAATTACTGGCATCTCTGTTCTAAACAATTTTCAGAAAACCCTGTCAATCAAGGAACTGTCTGGTACACTCATAATAAGCAATAGGACATCGAATGTTTCTGGAGTGCCACCTGGTCATGGGAATTTCAAAAATTTCATGGTATTTATCTAGCCATTTTTCAAGGATGACATTGGATGCACTGTGAATTTCAATTATTCAGGAACCATTAAATGTTGAGAAAGCTCAATTCAAAGAAAATTCTGGAGAACTCTCACAGGCAAGGCTTTCCAAAGAGTGGACAAAAGGTCACTTGAAGCCAGGACCATTGAGGTCTACAATGTGAGGTCCTATGTGTTTTGACTCTCAACTATGGCTGCCAAGTCTTTCAGAATAAAATCATGTGATATCCAGGCTGAGATTCCCAGTTCTTTGTGGAAAGCCACCCTGGTCCTAGATCTCAGGTTCCAAGGGCGACTCTCATGCGTGGCCTCCTAAAATCCCAACACAATTCATGGCAATACTTCTCTGAGGTCAGTTTCAGAAGTCAGTCTCTAAGGGGAAACACACCAGAGTTCAATCCCGGGTGACCCAGTCATCTCTTCCAACCGCCACACAAATGACCAGAATTAAAACCAAAACACTCACACATGCCCCTCATCTTCTTCCATATAGACACTAATCATAACCTTGGCTGGAAGTTTCCATGAGGCACACAGCACAAGACAATGTCAAAATAAACTCCCTTGCCCTTCATTTGTCTAAAGTCAGTGTTTCTGGACACTGTTCCTGTGAACCAGGGCTGATCAAAGATGCCTGCCATTAATACTGTTCCGCTTCTCCAATTTGAGGCATAGTGACTGTCAGGTATAGTTTCTTTATGTGATTTGGAGTCATGAGAAAACCCAAGCACCTATGGGCTAGCCTCTGCAGGGCTTGAAGGACTCAGTTGACCCAAAGGATCCCTCTTCTCACTTGATGGAGATCAGGAACCTTACAGAGGAAAGCAAGAGACTTCATCCACAATGATTGCTCTTTTGGCCATTTTGGAATTGGATGCACACATGGGATCTTTATTTAGATCCATCAGGGCTGAGAATCTGAGCCATGGACTCACACTGCACTAAGAGGTGGATTCAGACATATCCCTTTGCAAAGCAATTAAGCAAAGATCCACAGGTGATGCCCATTTATTTCCATTTGAAAACTGATATTTTCAGGCTTTGGAAAGGTGTGGCCTTAGGCAAAGACCTTCCTTACATTCAGGGCAACAGAACAATAGAAAAGCAAATTCCCAAAGCAGAGTTTCTCCACTGAGACTTTCCTGGTCACACTGATATCTGAGTTTTCTGTGATACTCACCATTCCCTTCAGCTATCCAGTACATGGCCATGTCCCAGATTGTGGAGGAGATACATATCTTGAACACAAAACCATGAGCCTATGGGAGAGTGGCCAGAATTCAGGAAGAAATCAGGAATGTAGAAAGGTAGTAGGTGTTGCCCATCTATATGGTAAGCTGCAGTCCATTCATAAATTGGACAAGATGAATGCTGCGAAGATTTCTACTAGACAGGACACATCCTTTGATGCATTCTCTTTTCTATTGTCTACAACCACGGACACAGTGGGATACACAGAATCACTCACCTTCTCAAAGCACTTACTGGAAACAGGCCACTCCAAATTAAACAAACCGACTTTCCTACATATTCTTAGAAGATGAGATAAAATCACTAACACACAAACACACCCAAAAAGGCACCTTCTTTCCCCAAGTAGGTCTGTGACTATCCGGAGCATCCTCTGACTGGTGGACCATACTATATTCCCCTGAAATGGGCTGTCGTATGTCAGATCTGGTCTCCTTGGCCAAAACTGTGAAGTTGTCAGGAGCCAGCGGTGAGCCACTGCCTGCTTTATCAAAAAAAAGCCCCTCTTCAGAGCTTTCCTGGCATTTGTCCATCTTCAATTCAGTAGTTGCCAAGAAAGACTGACTTTGTCCTTGGTTAATCCAAACATGTGAGACCACTGCAACTGGGACTGGGCCTGCCTCAGGGTGCCTGGCTTCCTGGATCCAAAGTTCAGAGTGTTACATCAACAAGAAAGTGACGTAGTCACTTCCTCTAGAACTGAATGAGGTCACTGCCTTGGCAACCACTTTGTCCTAACAGTTGCTTCGAAGGGTCCATGAGATGGAGGCTGCCCCTACTTCCTTTGTCACATTCACAAGTTAAAATGGAATATCAACCATAGGCACCCGGGAACAGCTCTCCACACAGGCCTGGTTTGGTCCATCTTCTCTACATTAAGAAGAGAGAGACTGCTTCAGACACATCCCTTCATCCTTACCTGGTTGTTTGTCATGGAAGATGACTTTTGCTCTCTCAGGTCCTTCATAGCTGCCTATATCTTCTCCAGGGATCATTTCTGCATGGACCTTTGAGGTTCTCTGCAGGTTGAAGATCTCCTACATTCCTGTATTGTAAGACCAACTCTGTCCCTGGTCTTCTATAAAGGTAGATTGAGGGAATCGTGTATGTTTAGGGTTAATAACATGTTTGATTTGGGTTAGGATCATTCTGCTGGATGAATAATGGTATTGGAAACCTGCGATATTTATAAGATTATAGAGGTGAAATATATGTATGAAAACAGAAATCTCAGTAAGATTTAAAGCCCAGAAGGTCATTGGGTCCTTGATTGGGATAGTTAGCTTTGAATTATGTTCTGTGCAGTTGTCTCAGATAAATCTATACACAATGGCATAGGATCTTGTACCTTAGATGATTGAATGTTGAGGAGAACATCCATTCAAAAAGGGAGAGTTGGTAAGATTACGAAGAGAGTTGGTAAGATTAGAAAAAAGTGTGAGTATAGGATTTGGACAAAAAGTTGTTTAGCAATAGGGTTTTGGGTAGAGAGAAAATGTAAATGTCAGCACATGTGAAGAGTCAGTCACAATGATGAACTGGGGAAAATATGTAGGAAAGCAGATATCAATAGAGACATAAGGAAATCAGGCAAAGTATAAAATGAGTGATACAAATAGACATTTTCAACAGGCTTGAGATTGAATATATAATCTTAGGAAGAAACAAATATGTAGTCACCAATAGGATTGACATTTGAGAGCATTAGGCAACCTGGACATGGGTGATTTTCATAATCCATACTCACATTCCATTTAGGCTTTGGTACAATCGTAAGTGTGACTTTGCATTTTGTGGCCAGAATATTACTGTGATAAAATGTATATGTAGATCAGGTGACATGAGTATTTCTACCACCATTTCTTGGAGCAATATTTTGAAGAGGTGTAAATTAGTATTGGGGGTACATAGAGGTGTACCATGTGTGTATGAATATAGACATAATGCATGAATAGACCATACTGCGAATAAATAATACAACTGGTTCAAACTTTAGAAATTGGAATAAATTGATATCTGAAAATACACAGGGAATCATATATTGATATACATACATTCATTCCAACCATTTATACATCCAATGGTAATATTACGGTTGTGGTTCATCATAAAGAGTGTGTGAATTTTGCTTCAAAATTGATTATGGAAATCGACAGTAATGTGTGTGGAAAGAAGTCTCATGAAATGACCAGTCAAAAACAAAGAGGAATACATATGTTCTGAAGCAGGAAGTGATAGAATGTGTTACAAATTTCTTTAAATTTATGAAGTTGTGGCTGAAATGTATATTCTATTATGTACAAAAACTGAAGAAATAGTAATGTACCAGTGTTGTATAAAAATGAACGTCAAAATACACATCATGTCCCATAGGAATCTACTTGCATTGATGTTAAAGTGGGTCAGTTACTCTAAAAATATAAGGATTTGTTTGCACCATTTACTGAAGTGAGTTTTCAATACTATAAAACAAATATGTATTTCAGATGGATGAATATTTCTGAAAATAATCTTATGAAAAGTTGAATATAAAACCACATACATGAACATGAATGAATTTAGGGAGTGTATAATAAGATACATATATTTCATATTTTGACAAATCTAGAGTGTATATATATATATATATATATATATATATATATATATATATATACAAAATACACACAGAGACATTAAAAAGTAGCAATATATATGCCAATTAAAATTCATCGTGAAATATATATCATCCACAGATCCAAAAATATTAATTTTACTGAACATGGATTTATGTATAATGTTTTTTAACTAAGAAGCTCACTCATAATTTGAATTATCAGTTCCAAAAGCGTTTAGGAGGAGTGATTTCATCTCACACTTTGTATCTGCAAAGTTAGCCACCTCTCAAGAATACAGGTGTGATACCAGGTAGGATTCTATATGTTCATATAAAAATACATGTGCTGAATTGGCTACAGAAAAAGGGAGACAGGAATTCACATATGTGTTAACTTTAAAAACACATGCAGAACTCTTTCAACAAAAAATTGACAAGATTTACAACTCCAACCCTATATCATGCAAATAGGAAGACCATCTATACACCATGCCTCCTCTGAAGTGCTAGTATTTCTATTCTGTTTGGGTTATTTTTCTCCATTATATTAGAATTAGTAGTCAGAATCTAGTAGGGTATGGGTTAGTGTCAAGGATTCAGTATTTCGAATGGAAAATTGAAAAATGAATCCAATGTGTATGTAAATATGTGCTACACAAAAATCTTCCAACTCTCATTCAGAACAATGCCTTGACAATACCTTCGCCCCAAGTAAGACACAATTAGAGGAGAAGATTTAGAAAACCTGTGAACAAATATCTGGAATGGAATATGCTCAGGAGCCCACAACCTTGGAAGTGGCAGAGGAGTTTCCAAAGGTAAGGGAAAGGGTAAACACTCCACAAACATGGAGGTCTGCTGGCATAGAGACTTCTTGAGAAACTGCCTGTGAGGTTGGGCACTTGAAAAATATGTTGTTGTCAGGAGCTTTAGCTTCCTTTCTAGTGAGACCATAAAAGCTTGGTCTGCATCTATGAGACCTGGAGGACATGCTTTCTTATTTCCCAATGAACATGAGGCAGCAGTGCTAAATTCTCTTTTTAGGTAAACTGTGGCCACTGGGGGCTAAAGGTCTCCCCATGTGCACTGTGAAGCCATATGGTCATCCTCCATTTTCATGGTGTTTCTTCCTGCTGCACTGGGAGTTTGGTATTTGCTTCACGAAATAAAAGGAGTTCAATTGGGTCACAGTGCAAGAGGGAGTTCTGTCATGTGTGGTGGGTCAGGTTCTGCTTGAGGATACAAGAACCAGGATTCTATCCCACATAGCTTGCCCCCTTGACCATAGCAACCTGATTCTGAACAATGTCCTGAAAACTCTCCATATAACAAGTTGCCTTTACATGGAAGGTTCTGCTGGCTGCACCATGTCAGTCACAAGCCATTTGGATGCCAATGGAAGATCCACATGGCCCCACCACAGATGTTTTATCACATACCTGCCCACCACTGCTCTAGGCCAACTACTCAACCGAGTCCAACTTACTGGCATCTCTGTTCTACACCATTTACATGAAACCCAGTCAATCAAGGCACTGTCTGGTATATTCATGATCAGTAACAGGACATCCAAATGTTCTCCAGTGCCACCTGGTGATGGGAATTTCAAAAATTTTATGGTATTTTTCCAGCCATTTTTCAAGGATGAAGTTGGAGGCACTGTGAGTTTCAATTCTTTCAGGAACCATTAAATTTTTAGGAAGCTAATTTCAATGAAAGCTCTGGAGAACACTCACAGGTAAGGCTTCCCAAAGAGTGGCCAAAAGATCACATGATTTTATTCCCATTGAGGTCTACAATGTGAGGTCCATATGAGTTTTGACTCTCAACTCTGGGTGCCAAATCTTTCAGAATAAAATCATGTGGTATCCTGGCTGAGAGGCCTAGTGCTCTTTGGAAAGCCATCCTGGTCATGGAACTTAGTTTCCAAGGGCGACACTCATGCCTGGCTTCCTTAAATCTCAACACTATTCATGGCAATACTTCTCTGAGGTCAGTTTGAGAACTCAGATTCTAAGGGAATCACACCAGAGTTCAAGAACATGTGGACCAAGTCATCTCTTCCAACCGCCACCCAAATGACCACAATTTAAAACAAAACACTCCAACGTGGCACTCATCTTTTTCCATATAGACACTCATAATGACCTCTGGCAAAAGTTTTCCATGAGGGGCACAGCCCAAGACCGTGTCCAAAATAAGCTCTCTTGCACCTAATTTGCCTAAAGTCAGGGTGGCCTGGACACCCTTCTTGTGAACCAGGAGAGATCAAATAGGCCTCCCATTAATACTGCTTCGCTTCTTCAATTTGAGGCCAACTGACTGTGGGGTTTGGATTCCTTATGTGAATTGGAGTCTTGAGAAAACCCAAGCAACTATGGGCTAGCCTCTGCAGGGCTTTGAAGAACTCATTTGAACCAAAGGATCCCTATTCTGACTTGATGGAGGTCAGGAAAGTTACAGAAGAGGCGAGAGACTTCATCCACAAGGACCGCTTTTTTGGCCATTTTGGTTTTGGATGTACACATGGGATCTTTCTTTAGATCCATCAGGAGCTGAGAATCTAAGCCACACCCTCACACAAGGCAAATAGGCTGATTCAGACACATCCATTCCAAAGCAATTAAGCAAAGAGCCACAGGTAATGCCCATTCATTTCCATTTGGAAACTGTTTTCTTCAGGCTTCACAAAGTGGTGGACTGAGGAAAAGACCTTCCTGACATTCAGGGCAACAGAAGAATTGGTAAACAAAAGGCCCCAAGCAGGGTTTCTTCACTGAGACTTTCCTGGTCACACTGATATCTGAGTTTTCTTAGATGCTCGCCATTCCCTTCAGCTATTCAGTACATGGTCATGTCACAGAGCTTCAAGGTTGTACATATCTTAAACACAAAACCATGAGCCTATTCTGAAGAGTGGCGAGAATTCAGGAAGAAAACAGGAACTTAGGTAGATAGCAGGTGTTGCACATCAATAAGGCAAGCTGCAGTCCATTCATAAATAGGGCAGGATGAATGCTGGGAAGCTTTCTACTAGATAGGACATATTCATTGATGCATTCTCCTTTCTAATGTCTACAACCACGGACATAGTGGGATACACAGACATAGAAACACTCACCTTGTCAAACGACTTAGTAGAAGCAGTTCACTCCAAACAAAACAAACCATCTTTCATACCTATTCTCAGAACATGAGACAAAACCACAAACCCACACCCACACCACAAAGGCACCTCCTTCCCCCATGTAGGTCTGTGACTATCCGGAGTGTCCTCTGACTGGTGGGCCATACTATGTTCTCTGGAAATGGCCTGTTCTGTCTCAAATCTGGTCTCCTTGGCCAACTCTGTGAAGTTGTCAGGGGCCAGCGGTGAGCCACTGCCTGCTTTCTCAGGAAATGCCCCTATTCATAGCTTTCCTTGCATTTGTCCATCCTCACATCAGTAGGTTCCAAGAAAGACTGAGTCTGTCCTTGGTAAATCAAAATAAGTTTGACCACTAGGACTTGGACTGGGACTGGCTCTTTGTGCCTGGCTTCTTGGATTCCAAGTTCAGAGAGTTCCATCACCAAGGAAGTTAGGTGAGGTCACTTCCTTTAGGAACGGAATGAGGTCACTGCCTTGGCAACAACTTTGTCCTAACAGTTGCTTCCAAGGTTCCCATGAGAAGGAGGCTGCCCCTACTTACTGTGACACTTTCACAAGTTACAGTGGTATGTCAACCATAGGCATGCAGGAGCAGCTCAACAAATGCCTGCTTTGGTCCATCTTCTATACATTAAGAAGAGAGTGGCTGATTCAGACACATCCCTTCATCCTGAGCAGGTTGTTTGCCATGGAAGACTTTTGCTGTCTCAGGTCCTTCATAGTTGCCTACATCTTCTCCAGGGATCATTTCTGCATGGACCTTTGAGTTTCTCAGCAGGTGGAAGATCCTCTATATTCCTGTATTTTAAGACCAACTCTGTCCCCACTTTTCTGTAAAATTAGATTGAGAGAACAGTGTATGGTTAGGTTTAATAACATGTTCGATTTGGTTTAGAAAGGAAACTACACGGTTGAGCAAACAGGGTCCTACCATTAGCAATAATATGAGGATTATAAATGGACCGGCCATGGCAGATAAAAGCATAGTTAACCAGGTTGACTATGTGAACAAAGAATCAAACCTCCCTTCTGGGGCCTCTGTCTCTCTTTGACGCTCTTCAAGTCGTTTTCTTAATTTACTCATAGATTCTTTTACAAATCCAGTATTGTCGGCATAAAAACAACATTCTTCCCTCAATGCAAGCAAAAAGGCAACTTTCTCTCATGAAGAGGAGGTCCAACACTCGCCTGCTCTGTAAAACAACTTCAGAGAGAGAGAGGTTAAAATTCCTGTAAAGCTGTGATGTCGGTTTTTAATGTCTTTAAGCTTTGGTCTATTTCTGCTTCTAATTGTGTCTTTGTTGTGTCTCATGGACTAGGGCAGTTGTTCCTATGCCCACCCCTTCAGCAATTATTATTCCTCATAGGATGGCCAAAGTGAGGGATACAGGTTCCCGGTGGAACCGGGTTGTATGCCCCCCTATTTGAACTTTAAATGAACCTACGTCATGATAGAGCACTCTGAAAAACATCTGCATCATTACATAATTAATCACATCTATTGACCATTTTAGGTAAACATAAATAATGTTACAGTGTATAGAATTATACTGTTTTAGGAATGGACAAGAAAATGCACCTAAGATAGCACCAAAGTGAGGAAAACATTCTTATTTGGTTGCATCCGGATTTAGAGGGCATTGCTTCTGTTGTAATCAATTAATCCCCTGAACCCCAAGTTTTGGTAGTTTTAGAATTTGTACCCAACATGTAAGGGAAGGGGCTCAGAAGTTCACAGTCTGCAGAAATTCACAAAAATTAGTTTTTGTTTCTGTTTTTTTTTTTCCTCTGTTCTGGGCAAGTTAACTTTTCAAGGACACCTTGGAAGGGGAGAGCTTTTTTGTCTCTTTTTTTTCTCCCTGCCAGCTGTCACCATGGAGACCAGTTGCTAACTTTTTTATCTTAGAAATGTAGGCATCTCGGTGAAGCCCCAGCTCAAGGCCAGAGGCCTTGTTCACATATTTTGTGAAAAACTGGAAAGGTAGTGTCTAGCTTAGGGGTGGTGATTTTTCCAGCCAGTGGCCAAGTAGAACAGGGCAACACGAAAAGTGGAAGTTTATGTACATTGAACTCTTTCAGAGGGACTCTTTTGCTGAAAGACCTAAAGTAAGCCTTGGTGAAGACTTCTGGAGAAGGTCATTTAAGACATTTCTGTGGACCTGGTACAGAGGGGGAAGACGGGGTAGTCGAGGCTGAGAGCAGCTCCGTGGATCTAAGAATGAGAAAAGAGAGATGTAAAAGAAAAATGGTAAAGGGGTTTGGGATTTTCCTAGAACAAAACTTGAGCATTAGAACAGGTAGAGCAGAGGGGAAGATGGGAGTAAATATTCCAAAAAGCCTTTGAGGGACTTTAAATTCTTAGAAACCTCTTTTCAGTGATGACAAAGCAACTTTAAATGCCATTTTCATTACATCGTGGATAGGGGTCTGAGGGCTCTTCTCAGCTGGTTTGAGCTTTGGGTTAGCTTGCTAGAGGACTTGGTGGGACCTAGTTCAGGCCCTGACAGGAAAAGAGAGGAGTGAGTGGGTGAAGGGGTACCTCGGTACCTGCTACCTCAGCAACGGGGCAATGTTCTGAGAACCAGCGGAGGTTTGGGTTTTTGATTTAGTAATTGGAGAGGAGAAATCAGGTTGCTAAGATGGGAGTGATAGCAGAGAGTCTAGAGCAGAAGGCTGAGGGTGAGGAACTATTGGAGAAGCATAGTACAGGATGTGAGCAAAAGAGGAAAAAGGATTCCACATAGGGAAATTTCCCCCTTTTGAGAACTTGCCGAAGTTAAAAATGTCACTCAGAATTTGAGGATCTAGAGAACCCTCTGGGGGCCATAGTATTTGGTTGTCTAATTGGTAATATGGCCAATGCTG
This sequence comes from Callospermophilus lateralis, assembly GCF_048772815.1. Lineage (NCBI taxonomy): Eukaryota > Metazoa > Chordata > Mammalia > Rodentia > Sciuridae > Callospermophilus > Callospermophilus lateralis. The sequence goes on from NW_027511267.1 coordinate 488,290, forward strand.
TGTACTGAATTTGATGAGGAGTTTGGGTTCCACCAGGCAGCCCCTGTATGCTCACATTCCCTTGACTTACACAAGAAGTCGGCTTCTCCCCCACACAGCCGTGGCTGTTTGTGGCTTTGATAGTCCGCCAGGCAAACATAGTAATCTAGGCTAGCCAACCTGAATCTGTCTCGCGTGTCCCTGCATCCATAATGTTTGTTTCCATTATCTATGGTACAGAAGAGATTTAATGGAATTTTAGTGGGATCCTCTTCATCAGGGATATCTCAATAGGAACGACCTATACCGACCTGACAAATGTCTGGGTGGAGAGATGGCCACCAGGTCTCTATGGGGCCTGTATGCGAGATAGACCATACTTCTTGTCTAGTAGGATTTGTGATCAGCCATTGCTGCCCAACGGGGTGATGAGGGTTAGAACTACTGGTGGCCAAGGGGAGAGTCTATAGTCTTATCCACATAGCGAATACGCAATTTGAAATGGTTACCAGGATTTTCCAGTTTCCAACAAGAGTCTGGACACAGCGAAGGCTTCAGATGAGAGGCATGGATCCAAAAAGTGATTCCGTCTACTTTTACCGCTTTAGGTTTTATAAGTAGCACCTGGTATGTTCCTTTCCAGTGGGGTTCCAGGGATGACACCTGATGTTGTCTTATGTAGACGAAGTCTCTTACTTGATATTGATTTAGAGTCCCCTCCTCCCCTGGTTGGTAGGCAGTGGCCAGCTGTTTCCACAGGTATCGCTGAGTTCTTTCAATGACTTTAAGTCTGTCAAGCAAGGGGGTGTGGAAGTGATCGTTAGGCCTTAGAGTTGGGGTTAGGTCCCTTACTGGATGATGGGAATCATAGAGAATTTCATAGGGGGTGAGGTTACACAAAGAAATAGAGGGAATATTTCTCGCATGAAACAGTGCATAAGGCAGGAGCATAATCCAATCTTTTATGCCGGGCTCTAAGCTTAATTTTGTTAAGGTCTCTTTAATGGTTCTATTTATTTTTTCTACCTGTCCTGAGCTCTGGGGTATATAAGCATAATGTAACTTAAAATTAATCCACAGGGTCCCAGTTAACACCTGACTTACCTGGGCCATGAACACCAGTCCATTATCAGACCCTATTACCTTAGGCAGACCGTATCTTGGAAAAATATCTTTCAGAATCTTCTTGAAAATCATTTGTGCAGTTTTTTTTTTTTGTGTGTGTGTGTGTGTGTGTGTATGTGTGGAAGGCTTCAGTCCATCCTGAAAATGTATCTACAAAGACTAGGAGGTATTTAAGTCCATACCTTGCTAGCTTAATTTCACTATTGTCCACTTCCCAAAATTGTCGTTTTCTGGTTCCTCATAGGTGCTTTCCTCTAGGAAACTGGAAGGGTAAGCATTAACCAATTGACGGACTCGAAAGGCTTTTGTTACCCGTTCAGTTATTTTCTTTCGCTGTGAGTCGGTTAGTGGAAAACTCTGATCTTAATCCTACAGGAATGCCTGCAGTTTCATTGAACCAAGGTGAGTGAGTTGGTGTACATTTTTAACGTAGTGTAGGGCTTTCTGTAATTGCAGCCTGAGCTCAGTGAAGTTGAGGTGTTCAGTGTCAGTGTCCATAGATATTATAAAAAACTTCCTGGTGATAAGGGGTCCATTGGAATTGGGCATCTCCCTCTAACACCGGGTATAAAGGAGCAGCTAAAAACGCAAACCCAGGTATCCATAACCTGCAAAAGCCAGCAGTCCCAAGAAACTCTCTGAGTTGTCTCCTGTTAGATGGGGGTGGTATCTAGGCAATGGTTTGTTTTCTGGGCTCAGTGAGCCATCGTTTACTGCCCCTAAGGAAACAGCCCAGGAAGATTACTTCATGCCAGCAAATTTGGGCCTTTTTGGCCGAAACTCTATACCCGAGTTGAGCAAGCTCATATAATAGTGCTTGGGTCCCAGACTCACAGTTTTCCTTGGTGTTGGCTGCCAGTAGCAGGTCATTCACGTATTGAAGCTGGGTGACTTTGGGGTGCGTAGTTCTGAAATTGCTGAGATCTCTGTGGAGGGCTTCATCAAAGAGAGTGGGGGAGTTTTTGAACCCCAGTGGGAGTATAGTCCAAGTTAGTTGACCAGACGTTCAGGTTTCTGGGTCTACCCACCCGAAAGCAAACAGCAAATGACTATGCAGAGGCAAGCAAAAGAAAGCATCTTTTAAGTCCAGAACAGTATACCATTTCTGCTCAGGGTTCAGAGTGCTAAGCAGATTGTACGGATTAGGTACCGTGGGGTGAATGTCCTGCACTCTGTTGTTGATCTCTCTTAGGTATTTAACAGGGCGATTGTCCCGGTTCCTGGCTTTTTTTTCTAGTAGCAGGGGAGTGTTCATGGCCAATTGACAGGGCCTTAGGACGCCTAAGGTCAGATATTTCTGAATATGGGGCCTTATCTCATCTTTAGCTTTTTTTGCTTAGAGGATATTATTTGACATTAATTGGGGAGGCTGAGGTTTTTAACTCCACTGTTATTGGAGGTTGTTTCACGGCCAGGCCTAACCCAGCAGTTTTTGCCCAGGCATCTGCGTAATCTGTTATCCATTTCTGGCGTAGCTTGCCTGTTTGATCAGTCTTGGGGGGTGTGAAGAGTGGATGTTCATCTTCTACTAATTTAGTTAAAACCGTGACTATAGGAGTTTATACTAAAGGATTTAGAAATTTCATTTGGTAGCCTTCAGGTTTAAAAGTTATTTAGGCCAAGAGCTTGGTGAGCAGATCTCTGCCCATCAATGGGTCCAGGCATTCCTGGATTACTAGGAAGGAGTGATGGATTTTTCCTTTACCTAGGTCCATGGTCCTCTTAGTAGTCTAAGCCCGATATTTACTGCCATTAGCCCTTTGAACTACAGACCTTTTATTTGATAGAGGGCCCAATGGGGCCTTAAGGGCTTCGTATACTGCTCCTGTATTCATTTCAAAGTTTACTGGGGTCCGCTACACTTCAAAAGTTACCCTGAGCTAGGGGAAGTGATCTGAGCCCCAACTTTCTTAGTCATGCACCAGAGTCACAATGGCTGGCTTGCGTGGCTGTCTCTTTATAGGGCACTTTTTGGCCCAGTGTCCTTTTTTTTTTACAGTAGGCACATTGATCTGAGGCCAGGGGTGGCCTCTGGCATGGCCCCAGGTAACCCTTACTGTCACCTTACGTCTTAATTTCTGGCCTCTTTCTTGTTGTGACAAGGATCTTGGTCAATCCCTTAGTCTGTATTTTGCTTCTCTCATCCTTCCTTTGCTCCCTTTCTTTTTCCCTGTTTCTCTCTTATAGTATACTTTCTCAGCTTCTCTGACTAAATCTCTCTTTTAAATTTTTAAAATATCCATGGCAGCTTGCCCAATTAAGGCCATTGTTACAGATGAATTTTGATCCGCTGCCTGAGAATCAAAAGGAGTATATCTTTTATATGCCTCCATAATTCTTTCTAGAAACAAAGAGGGAGATTCATCAGGCCTTTGAATAATTTCTCTTACCATGGCCAAATTAGTTGGTCACATAGCAGCCCCTTGGAGACCTGCTATTAGAGCCAGGCAATAATTGGACAGATGCTCTTTATCTTCAAAGGTGTTGGGGTTCCAGTTGGGTTGGTTTAAGGGTAAGCTGGCTTTGATTATGTTGGGAAGTTGTGTTGGTCGCCAATCAGGTCCGAGGATATTTTTTTTTTTTTAGCTTCTTGGAGGTTTTTCTCTTATTCCTCTGTCATAAAGAAAGTCCCTAGGAGTTGTTGGCAGTTATCCCAAGTAGGCAGGTGTAAAAACGTTGGCGAGTTCTCTGAGTTCTTTTAGCCGGGCCAGCTTCCTCCAGGGAAGGAGGGGCTCTGTGTGCCACGGGACTGTCATCTGGATGGTGCTGGGCCATCCTAGCTTCTTTGAATGGTGGAGAGGCTGAGTCAGCAGCAGGGGAATCACTTAGAGGGTGTTGGCAGTTGGGGGATGAAGGCAGAGGATAAGGAGGGGGAGGAGAGTCCAGTAGAGTCTTGAGACTCAGGGAGAACAGAGGGTGCAGGAGGAGGAGCAGAGAGTTAAAGAGATAGAATCATGGGGGAAGGAGTAGGAGTCCGTGCAGGGACAAGGAAAGGCTTCACCCTTGGAGGAGGAGATTTGCAGAGTTCCTGACAAGTTAAGATATATGGCTGTTGATCTGGACGTCTACGTGGCCCTGGCTAAAAGACAATATCTCGAACTTTTCAAATTAGTGCCAAGTAGAAAGATCCTTCTAGGGGCCATCTGACTACAAAGTTGGGTCATTCTGAGATACAGAATCTGCAAGATCCGGCGTTTTACTGAAAAAGAAAGATTCTGAGCCCTTAAGCAGACTTTGGTCTAGTGATCAAGGGTCATGAACAGAGGCATTGAAGTGCTCTGCCCCATAATGAAATATATACAGACAATAAAAGCAATGACACAAGACACAGACAAGACAAGACAATAAAGACAGGCAATGGACGTCCAATACTGAGACCATGACTGAGTAGCCGGCAAAACATGATGGGCTGGCAATACCGAATCCGAAACAAAATATCACTGAATAAAGGAGACTATTGTTCCTCGATTTCATGAGTTCATCCCCCAGGGACATGGCCTGTGGCTCTGTTACATGTGTGTCAGCCACCATGGGAGAGAGCTCACGCTCTTTACCAATAGCCATTTTGTGAAACCCTAACCTGAATCCTGAAACCAGAAAGAGGGGCCTTATTTACCCCCAGAGGAGCCCGTTGGGGGTCTTTCATCTGCGGCTGCCGGATCTCACTGGGGCCACCAGATGTAAAGATCGGGCGAGGGTGGGTGGAAGAGACCACCAAGAGACTGTCTCATGCAACAGCAAAGGCTTTATTGGGAGTCCGGCATGCAAGGGCTCAGAGCTCACTTGAATAGAGCAGAGAGCCCTGAGAACAGCTGAAGAAGTGCTTATATATTTTCCTTGGAGAGGGCAGGAAGGAAAGTTTATTGATGGGTAAGTGCGAGTGGGCGGTTTGCGTGCAACTGGTTGACCGAGTACATTCTGCAGTTTGGCAGTTAGGGACAGCACATTCTGGGAACAAGAATAGCAAACAGTTCTCAAGATTTCAACAGTGTTTTGTTAAGCATACAGAAAATCAAGAAGTGACAAGTACCTATTTTATTAACCTTTCAATATAAGTATGAAAACAGAAATCTAGGTAAGATTTGAAGCCCAGAAGTTCATTGGGCCCTTGATTGGTATACTTAGCATTGAATTACATTCTGTAGTGATGTCCCAGAAATATGGATATACAATGGCATAGGACCTTATACCTTCTCGGAGGTCAATTCCAAAACACAGACTCTAAGGGGAATCACACCGAAGTTCAAGCCAAGGTGGACCCAATTATCTCTTCCAACCGCCACACAAATGACCACAATTAAAACCAAAACACTCCCACATGGCACTCATCTTCTTCCATATAGACACTCACCATAACTTCTGGCAAGAGGATTCCATGAGAGGTGCAGCACAAGACAGTGTCCCAAATAAGCTCCCTTTCCCCTCATTTGCCAGTAGTCAGGGTGGCCTGGACACCCTCCCTGTGAACCAGGAGTTATCAAATATGTCTGCCATTAATGCAGCTCTATTCTCCAATTTGAGGCCTACTGACTGTGGGGTTTAGATTCTTTATTTGAATTGGATTCATAAGAAAACCCAAGAACCTATGGGCTAGCATCTGCAGGGCTTTGAAGAACTCATTTGACTCAAAGGATCCCTATTCTCACTTGATGTAGGTAAGGAACCTTACAGAAGAATGTGAGGCACTTCATCCACAGTGACTGATTTTTGACCATTTTGATTTTGGATCCACACATGGGATCGTTCTTTAGATCCATCAGGTGCTGAGAATCTAAGCCACAGGCTCACACAGGACCAAGAGGCTGATTCAGACACATCCCTTTACAAAGCAATTAAGCAAAGAGCCACAGGTGGTGCCCATTCATTTCCGTTTGAAAACTGTTTTCTTCAGGATTCACAAAGGCGTGGCCTCAGGCAAAGAACTTTCTGCCATTCAGGGCAACAGAAAAATAGGCAATCAAAAGGCCCATTGCAGGGGTTCTCCACTGAGACTTTCCTGGTCACATCGATATCTGAGTTTTCTGAGATGCTTGCCAATCCCTTCAGCTATCCAGTACATGTCCATGTCACAGTGCTTGGAGGTGGTACATATCGTGGACTCAAAAGCATGAGCCTATTTTGGAGAGTGGCTAGATTTCAGGAAGAAAACAGGAACTTAGGAAGATAGCAGGAGTTGCCCATCGATATGGCAAGCCCTAGTGCATTCATAAATTGGGCAGGATGAATGCTGGGAAACTTTCTACTAGACAGGAAACATCCATTGATGCATTCTCTTTTTCTAATGTCTACAACCACGGACACAGTGGGATACACAGACATAGAAACACTCGCCTTGTCAAACAACTTACTAGAAACAGTTCACTCCAAACCAAACAAACCGACTTTCCTACCTCTTCTCAGAACATGGGGCAAAACCACAAACACACATCCACACCCAAAAAGGCACCTCCTTCCCCCAAATAGGTCTCTCACTATCCGGAGTGTCCTCTGACTGCTGGGCCATACTATGTTCCCCAGATATGGCCTATCCTGTCTCAGATCTGGTCTCCATATCCAACTATGTGAAGTGGTCAGGAGCCAGCTGTGAGCCACTACCTGCTTTTTTAGGAAAGGCCCCTCTTCAGAGTACTCCTGGCATTTGGCCATCCTCACATCAGTAGGTACCAAGAAAGACTGACTCTGTCCTTGTTAAATTGAAGCAAGTGAGACCACTAGGACTGGGACTGGGACTGACTCTGTGTGCCTGGCTTCCTGCATCCCAAGTTCAGAGAGTTCCATTACCAAGGAAGTGAGGTGAGGTTGCATCCTTCAGGAACTGAATGAGGTCACTGCCTTGGCAACCACTTTTTCCAAACAGTTGCTTTCAAGCGTACCATGAGAAGGAGGCTTACCCTACTTTCTGTGGCACTTTCACAAATTAGAATGGTATATCAACCATAGGCACCAAGAAACAGCTCTCCACACAGGCCTGATTTGGTCCATCTTCTCTATATTAGGAAGAGAGCCTTTAGTCCGGGGAGCACTGCAGTGAACCTTTGCACTAAAACTATTAGCAAGCACCTGGTGGAGGAGTCTTCCATAGGTAAGTGGGGCTTTTATAACATCTGATATCCGGTTAAGGGAGATCTCTTCTGATGACAGAGATGTGGCCTGGGGAGGCTCACATATACTCCTTTCCAGGAGATTAACCAGAATCGTTCTGTCCTCTGTTCTGTAGGGAATTCCTCTGGAACTGTAGAGAGGGGCCGACGGGCACGCATGCACTCCTACCCTGGAGCTATAGCAAGATGTTGCACTGTTCCACTGTTTTTCTGTTTAGGCGCATGGTTTCTGTTTTTTGTGTTTTGTTTTGTGTTCTATTTTTTTGATTGTTTGTTTGTTTTTGTTCATTTTGTTGTGTGATTTCAGTGGTAAAAACTTAAGGATTTTGGACGTAAAAATAGGTAATAAAGAGAGTAAGCCTGACACCCCTTTGGACTGTGTTTTAGGGAACTGCGATGAACTTTACTCGCCTTTGTTAAGCAGGATGATAGAAGCTCCTAGCTGGCTGCCTGGAGCACACCCATTGCAGAGGGCAATGCTTGCTGGGGACCTAAGAACTGAGCATCTCCCAGGTTAACAAGTGAAACTCCTTTAAAACCCCTTGTCACTCCAGATCAAGAGAGTCACAACCTTTGGCAGAGTCCCCTGTGTTTCTCCTTTGTTCGCAAAGCAATAAACCTCCCTTTTTCTTTTTCTCAAAACTCAGTCCTCATTATTAAATTGGTATTAATTGGGGTCAAGTTGAGGAATCGAACTTTAATTTACAAATTTGGTACCCGCCCTCCACCCCGGAACTTTGTGAGAGCTGTCTACTGAAATATTAGGAGATGAGGCATGCTTGGTGTGGAACTGAACAAGAGGAGCTAATCCTGTAAGTAAAAGGAGGGACTGAGGGACTCCCAGCAGCTGCCAAAGCCCTGTTGATTCAGGGAATTACCTCCTTCCTCCCCGCACTGTAAGAATTATGCCACCTCTGTCTTGTTAAAAAAGAGAAAAAGAAAAAGGGGACACTAAATGCAGTGAAGTCACCATGGAGACACTTTATTTTACATTTCAGGTTTCCCCTCTGTTAAAACATGTGGTCCCCCCCCTGTGGATATCTATGGTGCACACTGGTGTAGGAGATTTTTCTCTTATCTGCTCTGGTTTAAACGGTTCTCTCTGACAGCCATAGTCTGAACCTCCTTTCTGTATGTCTTGTGTCTTTGTATCTGGCCCTTTAAGACATGTGCAATAATGTGTTGATATTATAAATTATTTCTTGGGAATGATCTTAGCTGAATGTGTGTCTAAATGATGATGTTTTATTTTAACAATCTGGTATCTGAATGGGTTTTTGAAGCATTGCAGAATCTTGCAGTTAAAAGTCCGGTTTAGGTAATTGTTTAGTTTATGATTTCAGATAATTCATGCCAGAGAACTTAAATACTTAGTATGGAAAACTGAAGAACTCTACTTCCAAGTTGGCAAGTAAATTCCCAATCATACAGTCTTTTTTTCACCAATTTTGAATTGGATAGCCTCGGAAAATGTCACTGTGTGTACCACTGCATTAATTTGGACAAGGATAGTAAATCATAGAATGGTATCTGTTGACAAAACAAGATGTAAAGATATAAAATTTTGTGAATTGTATCTTAAATTTGTATCATAATTTTCAACATCCGAACCTCAAAATTATGGTTAAAATGCCTTAGGCCTGAGGTGTCTGCTCAGAATAGCAGTTTTTCCTGCTCCTTCCAGACCTCAGCCATGATTTATATTGAAATGTAAATGAAAGAAGCCTGAAAGCTTAGTAGGAGACTGATTTGAGGCCTAAGGGAAAAAAAAGGTAAATTGTATGGTATTTACTAATTACTAGCCAGTCACTTTTTCTAGGACTCTTTTTTTTTTCCTTAGATACTTTTTTTTTTGAGCTCATGATTTTGAGCATACAGACCTAGGTTAATGTTTTTCAGATCAGTTCTATCTTTGACCAACTGTAGACTTTTTGAAACATTGCAATGGAGATTTCACCTGAGAAAAGCTACAAGGCCTTTACTATTATTATGTGTGCACACTTTTGTTATGTGTTGTATGTCTACATATACATATGTCCGTATATCCTATATATGATACACAAATTAACATATACAAGGAGCGCTCATAAAAAAGCGCTCATTAAAACAAATTTAAATAGGAGATCCAAAGATCTTTAATTCACGTGATTTAAATGTTTCAATTTAAATTGGATAAACAGATAAAAATCAATGTCTTTAAATTTAAGCTTAAAATTTTTTTAGGTGTTCAAAAATCTAATAAAATATTAATATCTACAAAATGTCTAATATGCCTTGGTTCTAGGACCTTTCCTTCAACATAAAAATGGTTTACACTGTCAATACATTTCTCTAGTATTTTGATAAATAAGTAAAGTAAATTTGATATGGGATTGCTCATTCATGAGTACTTTTCTTAGATATCTGATTGATTTACAAGGTCTGAATAAGTTCTTATTAAAGTCTGTATAAGAATATAAAAATAAGTCATGTGTTAATGAGACAAAAATTTCTTAAAACATAAGTTTACCCATAACGTTGTATTTATTAAGTTTTATTTTCTCCAGAGCAAGCAACCATAAAAATTAAACAACTGATTAAATAAGAACTGTTATTTTAGAGCACTGTACTGCCATTGCTTTAAAAGCTAAACTTGGTTAATGTAGAAACATCAATGTAATTGTGATGCTATCAATGTTTTCATATCTTATAGGTATGCAAGTCTGTAAGGTAGAAACTTTAAAAGAGCATTATATCAAGCTGGTGCTCTGAAGTTGTATGGTAAAAAATATATTGGGGATTTATTTACCTGTTATCAATAAGATATGTAAACTTTTATGTTACTTTTTACATTGGGGAACAATTTAAATGTATTTTTTAGTTAATGAGAGCCTAATCGATGTAAAGGTTAAAAACTTTCAGCCTTTCTTTAATTCATGTTTTAAATGTGATATCATGGTGTTAGCTAATGTTCATGTGACCTCAAACAATTTATGTAAACTTTGTCAAATGATATTTAAAAATAAGGATTAGCTTTAGAACTAAAATACTTAAGATTTATAAAGAGCCCTGCCTTAGCTGAGATAAGGCTCTGTGTCCCATCTTACTACATGTGAGAATGACTACGAAACCAGTAGGTTAGATAATATTTCTTTAAAGTTATGTTAAAAAGTTGGTTTTTTTTAAGGTCAATATTCCTAGGATCTCAAACAGGGGATATAATGTATAACTCAGCCAAAAAAATCAGGGTAGCTGTTACACAAGCTAAGTATTTTTTCTTTTGTTAATTTTATTTTGAAATTTTCTTATAAGTGATCTAAAGATTCTCTGTTACCGTTTTACAAACGTGTTGCTTTAAGAACACAACATGGGTTTATTCAATATAATAAGTCATTACTTACAATACAGACAGAATAATACAGATAACAATTAATAAAAAGATAATTATATAGTTATAGACATTAAAGCCCAGTACTCTTAATATAAGGCTGTTAAAATTTATTTGCTGGATGTTTAAGATTAGGATTTAAAATTAAAGTTAAATGAAAAGCGCCAAGAAAACCAATATTTGGCTTTTGCCCTATGAGTCAGTCTGAATCCAGGGAACAGGGGACTTCTCTAAAGAGCTTTGAAACTCTGAGCCACATAACCTCCTCCTGATCAGGGAGATTAATGAGACCACTGGAGAACAGAAAGCCAATCAGTGTATTTGTTACGAAGAGGAGAGTCATCAAAGAAAGGAGACATCCCTGATGCTTCCGAGGGAAGCCAAATGGTCAAGCAAGATCTGGACCCACCTAGCGCAAATGGCACTAGCAGAACTGAGAATCTGCTCTCAAGTTTCCCCAGAATTGACTCCCATAAAAGGTCAGCTGACTGTTAACAATAGATGGAAACAAAAGTCAGTTTGACTGCTTCATCTTAAACACTTAGCAAAGACAGTTAAGAACAAAATACATCCATTCCTGGGCATTTTAAATTATAATTATAATAATAATAATAATAATAATATAATGTTAAGGTATGCACTTTATGTTTGCCTCCCAAAATAAGTAAGACTGGTGGCTACAAAGAAGAATTCTCAGACAGGAATGCCTGATACTTATAAAAAGAGACTATCAAGAAGACCTGCCACAGGGAGAAGTTTTCAGTTTAAGGCCTACAGATATTCCTAACCTACACAGGTTGGCTTGGTGTTTGCTAGTACAATTATCCAGCTCTGAGTAACAGAATTAAAGGTTTCTCAAAGAGACACAAAGGTCATACTAGTAACAGGATTTTACAAGATCAGATGACATTAAATTATTAAACTGTATCTTATGGGGAGGGACAAGTGTAACAGTAAAAGTTAAATATTAAATTGACAGTCCTGATAACTGGGGATATTAAAGACTGGTGAGGGAACTTCTATACAGTGACATGTTCCAGGTGCTGCAACATTTATTCAGTACTCATGGTTTTTGTTTCTCTCATAGAAGAACCCATCCCCAGATGACTTTACAACCTGTTCTTCCCCAATCAGACTTCAAACCGAACTGACTTCTAAAAGGCAACTCATGTCCCTCAACTGACTTCTAAAAGGCAACTCATGTCCCTCATCCCATGCCCACTCACGTCACCCTGTCTCAGGTCAGAAGAAAAAAAAATGTGTGACACCACTCTTCTTATAACAATGGAGAGAAAGATAAATAGACTATCAATATAAGTAATTAATTAAGTCAGGTAAAATCAGGGAGATCGGTTTTGGGTGAGTTCTAAAAATTTGGACACTCTTACCTGAGGGATTAAAATTTCCTCAGTGCTCTTCCCGTAATCTATCAAAGATTTGAAAGGGACACAAAGAAAAGGCGGGAATGATAGACCCAACCTGATCTTTAATTTAAATTGGGAGCCATCTTGCCAAAAAGCGATAAAAGATAATTTTGGCTTTACCATAAATTACTTCAAATTCTAAACCTGCTTGGAATGCCTGCCCACGCCTTGAACTCACCCATGCCCGGCTCTCTGACCAGATAGCAGCCCTCTCTGAAACTTTAGTGACACATCATAAATATTTGCCTTCTCTGGCCAGACAACAACCCTCTCTGAGGCTCTAATGGTCTTCATGAACTCTGATGTAGGGACAGCAAAAAAAATGTAGACTGCCATTAGTGTGATGTTTGTCAGAGTTCTGTTATCTGTAAACCCCCTTTTGTGTAATTTTCTGGGTTATTAAGCTGCCTGTAGGAAAGCTAAAGGTTCTCCAGTGCCACCTGGTTAAGGGAATTTCAAAGATTTCATTGTATTTATCTAGCCATTTTTCATGGATGAAGTTGGAGGCACTGTGGGTTTCAGTTCATTCAGGAAATATTAAATGGTGAGGAAGCTGTTTTCAATGAATTCTCTGGAGAAATCTCACAGGCAAGTCTTCCCATAGAGTGGTCAAAAGGTCACATGAAGCCAGGCCCATTGAGGTCTTTAATGTGACGTCCATGGGTGTTCTGACTGTCAACTATGGCTGCCAAATCTTTCAGAATAAAATCATGTGATATTCTAGCTGATATTCCGAGGCTCTGTGGAAAGCCACCCTTGTATTTGATCTCAGTTTCCAAGGGAGAATCCCATGCGTGGCCTCCTAAAATCTGAACACAGTTTATGGCAATATTTCTCTGAGATCAGTTCGAGAACTCAGACTATAAGTGGAATCACACCAGAGTTCAAGCCCAGATAGACCCAGTCATCACTTCCAACCACCAAACAAATGACCACAATTAAAACCAAAGCACTCCCACAAGACCCTCATCTTCTTCCATATAGACACTCATCATAACCTGTGGCTGGAGGTTTCCATGAGGGGCTCAGCCCAAGACAGTGTACAAAATAACCTCCCTTGCCCGTCATTTGCCTAAAGTCAGGGTTGCCTGAACACCCTTTCTGAGAACCAGGAGTTATCAAATGAGCCTGCCGTAAATACTGCTCTGATTCTCCAATTTGAGGCCTACTGACTCTCGGGTATAGATTCTTTATGTGAATTGGAATCATGAGAAAACCCAAGCACCTATGGGCTATCCTCTGCAGGGTTTGAAGAACTCATTTGACAAAAAGGATCCCTATTTTCACTTGATGGAGATCAGTAATCTTACAGAGGAAGGCGAGAGACTTCGTCCACAATGACTGCTTTTTTGGCCATTTTGGTTTTGGAAGCACACATGTAATTGTTCGTTAGATGCATCAGGTGCTGAAAATCTATTGAACAACCTCAAACATGGCCAAGAGTCTGATGCAGACACATCCCTTTCCAAAGCAATTAAGCAAAGATCTACAGGTGATGCCCATTAATTTCCATTGAAAACCGTTTTCTTCAGGCTTCAAAAAGGGGTGGCCTGAGGCAAAGACCTTTCTGACATTCAGGGCAACAGAACAATAGGTAAGCAAATGGCCCAAGGCAGGGTTTCTAAAATGATATCTGAGTTTTCTGAGATGATCCCATTCCCTTCAGCTATCCAGTACATAGCCATGTCACAGAGCTTGGAGGTGGTTCATGTCTTGGAAACAAAACCATGAGCCTATTCTGGAGAGTGGTCAGAATTCAAGAAGAAAACAGGAATTTAGGAAGACAGTGGTTGTTGCCCATCCATTAGGCAAGACAAAATCCATTCATAAATTGGGCAGGATGAATGTTGTGAAGCTTTCTTCTATTCAGGACACATCCATTGATGCATTCTCTTTTCTAATGTCTACAACCACGGACACAGTGGGATAAACAGACATAGAAACACTCACATTGTCAAAAGACTTACTAGAAACAGTCCACTCCAATCCTAACAAACCGACTTTCCTACCTATTCTCAGATCATGAGACAAAACCACAAACTCACACCCACACCCAAAAAGTCACCTCCTTCCCCCAAGTAGGTCTATGACTATCCGGAGTGTCCTCTGACTGATGGGCCATAGTATGTTACTCCAAAATGGACTGTCCTATGTCAGATGTGGACTCCTTGGCCAACACTGTGAAGTTGTAACGTGCCAGTGGTGAGACACTACCTGCTTACTCAGGAAAGGCCCCTCTTCAGACCTTCCTGGCATTTGGCCATCCTCACATTAGTAGTTACCAAGAAAGACTGATTCTGTCCTTGGTAAATCCAAACATGTGAGGCACATGGGACTGCCTCTGGGTGCCTGTCTTCCTGGATCCCTAATTCAGAGAGTTCCATCACCAAGAAAGTGATGTAGGTCACTTCCTTCAGGAACTGAATGAGGTCACTGCCTTGGCAACCACTTTCCCCTAATAGTTGCTTCCAAGTGTCCCAATTGATGGAGGCTGCCCCTACTTCCTGTGACACTTTCACAAGTTTGAATGGTATATCAAACATAGGCACCCGGGAACAGCTCTCCACACAGGCCTGGTATTGTCCATCTTCTCTACATTAAGAAAAGAGAGACTGCTTCAGACACACCCCTTCATCCTGACCAGGTTGTTTGTCGTGGAAGATGACTTTTGCTCTCTCAGGTCCTTCATAGCTTCCTATAGCTTCCCCAGGGTTCATTTCTGCATGGACCTTTTCATTTCTCAGCAGGTGGAAGATTTCTTACATTCCTGTATTGTAAGACCAACTCTGTCCCTGCTTTTCTGTAAAGTTAGATTGAGGGAACAGAGTATGGTTAGGGTTAATAACATGTTTGATTTGGCTTAGGAATCATTCTGCTGGATGAATAATGTTATTGGGAACCTGCAATATTTATTAGAATATATAGAGGGGAAATATATTTATGAAAACAGAAATCTAGGTAAGATTTGAAGCCCAGAAGGGCTTTGGATCCTTGATTGGGATACTTAGGTTTGAATTATGTTCTGCACATGTGTCTCAGATAAATGTATACACAATGGCATAGGACCATGTACCTTGGATGATTGAATGTCAAAGAGAACATCCAGTCAAAAAAGGATAGTTGGTAGGATTAGGAAGATAGTTGGTAGGATTAGGAAAAAGAGTGAGTATATGATTTGGACAAAAAGTTCTTTAGCAATAGGGTTTTGGGTAGAGAGAAAATGTAAATGTCAGCACATGTGAAGAGTCAGTCACAATGATGAACTGGGGAAAATATGTAGGAAAGCAGATATCAATAGAGACATTAGAAAATCAGCAAATGATAAAGTGATTGATAGGATTAGACATTTTCGACAGGCTTGAGTTTGAATAAATAATCTTAGGAAGAAACAAATATGTAGTCACCAATAGGATTGACATTTGAGAGCATTAGGCAACCTGGACATGGGTGATTTTCATAATCCATACTCATATTCCATTTAGGCTTTGGTACAGTCGTAAGTGTGACTTTGCATTTTGTGGCCAGAATATTACTGTGATAAAATGTATATGTAGATCAGGTGACATGAGTATTTGTTGCACCATTTCTGAGAGCAATATTTTGAAGAGATATAAATTAGTATTGGGGGCACAAATAGGTGTACAATGTGTGTATGAATATAGAGAGAATGCATGAATAGACCATACTGTGAATAAATAATATAACTGTTTCCAAATTTAGAAATTGGAATAAATTGATATCCCAAGATACACAGGGAATCATATATTGATATACATACATTCATTACAACCAGTTATATATCTAATGGTAATATTAGGGTTGTAGTTTATCATAAAATGTGTGTGAGTTTTGCTTCAAAATTGATTATGGAAATCGAAAATAATGTGTTTGGAAAGAAGTCTCATGAAATAACCAGTCAAAAACAAGGAGGAATACATGTGTTCTGAAGCAGGAAGTGATTGAATGTGTTACAAATGTCTTTCAATTTGTGAACTTGTGGATGAAATGTATATTCTACGATGTATAAAAACTGAAGAAATAGTAATGTACCAGTGTAGAATTAAAATGAACATCAAAATACACATCATGTCCCATAGAAACCTACTTTCATTGATGTTAAATTGGGTCAGTTACTGTAGAAATATAAGGCTTTGTTTGCACCATTCACTGAAGTGAGTTTTCAGTACTAGGAAACAAATATGTATTTCAGGTGGATGAATATTTCTAAAAACAATCTTATGAAAAGTTGATTATAAAAGCACATACATGAACATCAGTGAATTATTTAGGGAGTGTATAATATGACACATATATTTCATATTTTGAAAATATATATATCACACAGATACATTAGAAAGTAGCAATATATATGCCAATCAAAATTCATCATGAAATATATATCATTCACAGATCCAAAAATATTAATTTTACTGAACATGGATTTATGTATAATGTTTTTCAACTAAGAAGCTCACTCATAGTTTGAATTTTCAGTTCCAAAAACATTTAGGAGGAGTCATCTCTTCTCATACTTTGTATCTCCCAAGTTAGCCACCTCACAAAAATGTACGTGTGATACCAGGTAGGATTTTATATGTGCATATAAGAATACATGTGCTGAATTGGCTACAGAAAAAGGGAGACAGAAATTCACATATGTGTTAACTTTAAAAACACATGGAGAACTATTTCAACAAAAAATTAACAAGATTTATAACTCTTACCCTATATCATGCAAAAGGCAAGACCAACTATACGCCATGCCTCCTCTCAACCGCTTGTATTTCTATTCTGTTTGGGTTATTTTTCTCCATCATATTAGGATTAGTAGTCAGAGTCTAGTAGGGTATGTGTTAGTGTCAGGGATTCAGTATTTTGAATGGAAAATTGAAAAATGAATCCAATGTGTATGTAAATATGTGCTACACCAAAATCTTCCCACTCTCATCCAGAACAATGCCTTGACAACACCTATGGCACAAGTATGACACAATCAGAGGAGAAAAGTTAGAAAATCCGTGAATACATATCTAGAATGGAATATGATCAGAAGTTCACAACCTTGGAAGTGGTAGAGGAGTTTCCAAAAGTAAGGGACAGGGTAAACCCTCCAAAAACTTGAAGGTCTGCTGGCCTAGAGACTTCTTGAGAAACTGCCTGTGAGGTTGGGCACTTGAAATATATGTTGTTGTCAGGAGCTTTAGCTTCCTTTCTAGTGAGACCATAAAAGCTGGGTCTGCATCAATGTGACCTGGAGGACATGGTTTCTTATTTTCCAATGAACATGAGACACCAGTGCTGAATTTTCCATTGTAGGTAAACTGTGGCCCCTGGGGGCTGAATGTCTCCCTGTGTGGACGTTGAATCCATATAGTCATCCTCTATTTTCATGGTGTTTCTTGCTGCTGCACTGGGAGTTTGGTATTTGCTTCATGAAATACAAGGAT
The DNA here is from genome assembly GCF_048772815.1 of Callospermophilus lateralis. NCBI lineage: Eukaryota > Metazoa > Chordata > Mammalia > Rodentia > Sciuridae > Callospermophilus > Callospermophilus lateralis. The sequence goes on from NW_027511267.1 coordinate 505,733, forward strand.
TTCAACGGGGACACAGTGCAGGAGGGATTTCTGTCACGTGTGGTGGGTCAGGGTCTGCAGGAGAATACAAGAACCAGGCCTCTATCCCACATAGCTTGCCCCCTTGACCATAGCAACCTGATTCTGAACAATGTCCTGAAACCTCTCTATGTAACAAGGTGCCTTTACATATAAGGGTCTGCTGGCTTCACCATGTCAGTCACAAGCCATTTGGAATCCAATGAAAGATATACATGGCCCCACCACAGATGTTTTATCACACACCTGCCCACCATTGCTCTAGGCCCACTACGCAGCAGGATCCAACTTTCTGGCATCTCTGTTAAACACCATTTTCATGAAAACCAGTCAATCAAGGCACTGTCTGGTATACTCATTGTTGGGAAAAGTATAAACGGCAGCCATACCCCAGAGAAAAACCCCAACATGGTGCCTAAGGACTTCTTCTTCCTACCTTCTTTTTTCTGCAGTGGTGCCAAATGTTCCCACCCGTGTGAACTCTCCCGCTGGCGCCAATTTGAAATCTCGCTGGTGGGGAACCTTAGCCCCAATAAGAACTAATTCCTGGGCTCCAGAGCTGATATCTGAAAGAACTAACCAATAAACGGTTTGCCTGCCATTTATCTAAGCCCTTCCATCTTCCCCTTAGTTCTATATAAGCACACAGCTTTTTGCAATAAAATTGGAATTCTCCCAGCGAAGTGCCTTTGCGTGGGAAGTTCTTTCATTCTGGTGCCCCATGTGAGGATACGGGTGAGCTCTTTCTAACCCTGCTCCCCCGGAGACACTCCGCCATGGTCCGCTCTTTTCAGACACCGGCTTCCTGCACCCACCACAGATCTGATATATGTAAGCCTCCCCTGACCCTGGCTCTGCAACTCCCTTCGGGCTACCACTGGTTTTGTGACCTTGATCTTCCGGCACACTCTCGACGCCCTGTAGGGGGCAGGAAATTCCTGCCACTAAGACCTTTACTGGTCGCAGTGGACCCTCTGGTGATCCATTTTCCTTTGGGGCGTGAGGCTTCTGAGTTTACACAAGAGGCTCTGTGGTTTTTTCTCCTCTGCTGCCGCTGCTGCTGCTGGCTAGAGTTGCTGTTTGCTGCAGGGCTGCTGTGTCTGGCTGAAGCTGCCTCTCTGCTCGGGGAAAACTGAACTCCCGTCCTGGAACTGCATTCTGCCGGAACCGGAGTTCTGTTTTCATTACTGACTTTTTCTGCTGCGTTCAAAAACTTTCCTGACGTCAGGTTGCCCGTGGCTCCGAACCCATTGGGTCTCACAGATCGCACTTCACTGGTGACGCCCAGGTAGTGCCTTTCCTCATGACGGCTGGTCATTTTGGGGACGCCCACCTGACCCCCGTTCGCCCTGAGCTTCCTGAAAGCCGTTCCAGCCCGGGTTTTCTCTTTGTCTCTATCGCTTACTCTTATTCTCTCTCTCTCTCTCTCTCTCTCTCTCTCTCTCTCTCTCTCTCTCTCTCTGTCTTTCTTCTCTCCCTGTGACTATGGGCACCTCTTCATCTGTACCTGAAGCCTCACCTCTCAAATGTCTAATAAAAAATCTGGCCACACTCTCCCTCACACCAGACATCAAGCCCAAACTTCTAATCAAATTCTTTACCCAAGATTGGCCTACATATCCACTGGATAATGGCAATCATTGGCCTCCAGAAGGCTCCTTACATCCAAACTTCATCTTCGACCTTTTTAACTACTGCCAGCATCTGAAAAAGTGGAGTGAGATTCCCTGCATTTAAGGTTTTAGCCTTCTCAGACAGCACCCTGTCGCTGCTCCTCCTGCCCTCCCTCTCAGGTCCTCCTTGTTTGCAAACCCTTCTCTTCCCCTACGTCTACTCCTGACTTCACAGATTCTTCCTCATTCAACCCAGCAGATGAACCCCCACCTTATCCCCCAGTCCTATCTGCCCCTTCTCTCCCACTATACCCTCCTCTTCCTCTGCCTGATTCCAGGGATCCTCAGCCTTCCATTTCATCCTCCTCCCCTCCGCCCTCTTCTGCCTGCTCCACCTCCTCCTCTTCCAAAGAGACACTCCCTGCCCCTCCCTCTCCTTCCTGTCCGCCTCCTGCCTCTTTCAGTCCTCCTGTTACCAGGTCTAAGGGACTCCTTCCTACCCCCAAGACAATCGCACCACTTTGTGAGGTAGCTGGTCCCGAGGGTGTCATCAGAGTCCAAGTGCCCTTCTCCATGTCGGACATTACTCAGCTAGAGAGGAAGTTAGGCTCATTCACCACTGACCCCACCACTTGCATTCGGGAGTTTCAATGGGTCCTGCAAGCATATAGTCTCACTCATAATGACATCTACATGCTCTTGGCCAATACACTTCTCCCTGAGGAAAGGCAATGGTCTGGGAGCTAGCCCAAGCCCATGCTGATGAAAATCATAGGACCAATCCTAACCACCCCACAGGCCCTCATGCTCTCCCAGAGCAGGATCCCCTATGGGATTACAACACCCCTGAAGGCTTACAGTCTAGTGACCTTTTTACATCCTGCCTCTTGGCGGGCCTGAAAAAGGCCATCCGCAAGGCTGTTAACTTTAAAAATGTGCAGGAGGTCATTCAAAGGAAGGAGAAAACACCTTCAGAATTCCTGGATAGACTAACCAAGGCCCTTTAACAGTACACAAACCTCAACCCAGAAACCCCTGATGGCCGTCATGTCTTAATGAAATATGTTCTGGCCCAAAGCTACCCTGACATTAAAGCCAAGCTTAAAAAGCTTGAACAGGGCCCTGCTACTCCTTAGACTAAAATCCTCGCTGTCGCTTTCAAGGTTTTTTATGATAGAGAGGATGAAAGTGAATGCCTTAGGCAGAGGGCTGAAAATGCCAAGTTCCAAATGTTGGCCCAGGTCATTCAGAGAAGGCCATCACCACGCCATCCCAATATGACACCCCCGGGAGCTTGCTTCAAATGTGGTAAGGAGGGACATTGGGCCAGGGATTGTCCTTCACTGAGGACACCCTACAACCCCTGCCCAAAATGCCATCAAAGGGGACACTGGGGGGCAGACTGCCCAACAACCCGAAAGGGAGGTTGGTCAGCCGCCAGGCAACCACAGCCTTTCTTGGGCTTAGCAGAGGAGGATTGACGGATCCCTGGGCTTTCCCTCCAGACTATTACCATCAAGAATCAAGAGCCTAGGTTTACCTTCCTGGTGGATGGATGCTTCATTACCTTCCTCTTGGATACTGGTGCCACTTTTTCGGTCTTAAGGGAGTATTGGGGTTCTACCACACCCTCAAAAACTCCTATTGTCAGGGTAGGAGGTAAACAGATTTTCCCTCAAACCCCCCCCCATCATGTTATATGCAGGGATCCCTTTTGTCCTTCACTCACTTCTTTCTCGTTATGAGCCATTGCCCCATTCCCCTTCTGGGAAGGGACATACTCTCACTATTAAAAGTCACCATTCACATATCACCCCACACCTCTCCTACCTCTCATTTCCTCATGATGTTCCTACGGGCAGATACACCTCCTTAATGCACTCTCCCATGACTCTCTAAACCAGTTAAGCCTGAGGTTTGGGACACAACTACACCCCTTATGGCTAAATGCAGTCCTATTCATATTGTCTTACGGGACCCTTCAAGATATATTAGTCAATCACAATATCCACTCACAACCACAGCCCTCCTCGAATTAGAACCCATCATCCAGGATTTATTATGAAAGGGGTATCTTAGGCCTACACACTCTCCTTTCAACACCCCCATTCTGGCACTTAAGAAACCTAAAGTGTCCTACAGGCTGGTTCAAGACCTTCTCCTTGTCAACTCTTCTGTGGTCCCCATCCACCCACTAGTGCCCAACCCTTACACCCTCCTCTCTCAGATCCCTGCCACTACTACCCACTTCTCGGTCCTAGGTTTAAAAGATGCATTCTTTTCTATTCCCTTGTTCTCAGAATCTCAGAATATCTTTGCTTTTACATGGACTGACTCTCACATCCACCATTCTCATCAGCTTTCCTGGACTGTCCTCCCACGGGGATTCAGGGATAGCCCCCATCTCTTTGGCCAAGTTCTTGCCCAGGACCTCACATCCTTTCACCCGACCTGTCCTGACACTATTCTCCTTCCATATGTCAATGACCTTCTTCTATGTAGTCCCTCTGGGAACACTCTCAATCCCACACCGCTCAGCTTCTTAATTTCCTAGCAGACAAGGGATATAGGGAGTCTCCCCACAAGGCCCAGGTTTCTCATTCTTCTGTCACCTCTCTTGGTTTTTGCCTTAGACCCGGGAAAAAGGAAATAACACTGGATAGGAGGCAACTCCTCTCTGATCTTCCAGTGCCCAATATGAAAGCCAAAATACTATCATTCCTAGGATTAGCAGGTTATTTTAGGGCCTGGATCCCAAATTATTCTCTTCTATCCAAACCCCTGTATGACCAAGCAAATGGACCCCCTAGTGAATCTCTTGTCTCCTCCCCCATCTACCACTTTCGCAGGTTTCAGCAACTCCTCTTAAAGGCACCTGCCCTTCACCTTCCTGATCTTTCAAGACCATTTCATCTATATGCCCATGAAAAAGGGGGGCAAGCACTTAGGGTCTTAGGTCGAAACTATGGGCCTACATTTGCACCTGTGGCATATTTTCCAAAAAACTAGACTCTACCATCCGTGGGTGAGCCCCTTGCTTAAGAGCTCTGGTTGCTGGACAAATTTTACACAAAGAAGCCTCTAAGCTGAGTTTTGGGGCACCTTGAACTATCCACTCCCCACATCACTTGAAAGATCTTTCAGCTTATAAGGGCCTTCAAACCCTTCCTCCATCCAGAGTTCTGTCGCTCCTCACTTCCTTTCTGGAAAACCCTAATATTACTTTCCTCCCCTGCTCTGCACTGAACCTTGCCTCACTGCTCCCAATGACTCCCACGTCTAACACACCAACTCATAATTGCTTGGAAACCTTCGAAGATTTCCTCCCCTGTCATTCTTCCATTTCTGAGGAACCACTCACCAAGCCTGACCTTATCTGGTTTACTGACAGCAGTTCCTTTAGGCAGAACGGCACTCATTACTCTGGATATGCTGTAGTTTCAGCCACTTAGATTATAGACGCCAAAGCTTTGCCTTCAGGAACTACCAACCAGCAGATTGAACTTATAGCAGCCACTCGTGCCTGCCTTCTAGCACAAGGCAAATCCCTCACCCTCTATACTGATTCAAAATATGTCTTCCAGATCTTATTATCCCATGCTTCAATATGAAGGGAGCGACGCCTACTTACCACCAAAGGTAATGCGATCACTAATTCGGCTCTTATAACCAATCTGATGGAGGCCTCCCACTTTCCCACCCAGTTGGGAGTTGTCCATTGTAGGTCCCATCAGAAGGACGGCTCTCTTATCACTGAGGGCAATGCCAAAGCTGACCAGGCGCCACGAATGCCTGCTACCACTTCCAATTATGGCCCCTATGGGGTACATATTATGGCCACTTTAGACAGCTCATCTGAAGCCCCTACTTCTTCCAGTAAGAACAAGATCTTTTCAAGTTCCTTCATACCCTACACCATTCCAATTCTCAGTCTTTGACCCTTTTTTTACAGAGCTTCTTCTCCCTCAACCCTTCTGACATAGCCATGATAGAGAATATAGGCTCTAATTGTCAGATCTGTCAGCGGACCAAACCTCATACTCCTTTAAGGCCCAAACCTTTCCCTTTCCACCAAGCCCGGGGACACATTCCCGTTGCTGACTGGCAAGTAGACTTCACCAACATGCCCACAGTATGGCACACTAAATACCTCCTTGTCTTTGTGGACACTTTCTCTGTTTGGGTTGAGGCATTTCCCACTTCCAATAAAAAGGCTTCCACTGTAGCTTCAATCTAACTGACAGACATCATCCCTAGGTTTTGTATGCCCACTTCCCTACAATATGACAATGGCCCTGAGATTATTTCTAGGATCACACAAAAGGTCTCTCAAGCCCTCTCCTTCAAGTGGCATTTCCACTGTCCATATTACCCCCAGGCTTCAGGGAAAGTGGAAAGGGTAAATCATACTCTGAAGGAAGTCCTTACCAAATTGACAATGGAATTAAACTTAGACTGGGTCAAAATCCTTCCCTTTGCTTTGCTTCGAATCAGAGCTCTCCCTAAGAAACCATCTTTACTGTCTCCCTTTGAGATAATGTATGGAAGACCTCTTATACCCTCTGGGTTGGTCACTTCACAAGGACCTCTCACCCGAGATTTGTCTTTGCCTCTCTTGTTTCATCTCCGCTCTGAACACTGGAAATGTCAGAACTGGCTTCTTCCGGACCCAGTCTCCTCTCCAAACACTCCTCCCTTAACACCTGGGAGTCTAGTCTATTATAATACCCCAGAGGAGAAAGGGACTCTTGCACCAAAATGGGAAAGCCCCTATCCTTTTATTCTCTGTACCCCCACCGCCGCCAAACTCTCCTTACCAGACAACCGTCTCACTCCCTGGATTCCCATTTCTAGGTTGAAGCCATATCACCAAGAGGCCCCACCTGCTGACAACAGGACCATGCCAGAGGAACTCCAAGAATCACCTCCTGAAGCTCCCCTTTAATCCTGCTTTCCACACCCATCTCACCCATTTAAGTTGCGGCTCACACGGTGTTCCCTGCAGCCCAATTCCTCTTAAAGAAGGCACAATGAGCTCTCCCAACACCCTAGTCTTCTCTAACTGCTTGTTTTTTGTGCTCTGCTTTTTTTCTGTGCTCTGTTGGGACTTGTCTTTACCCTCCTAACCTACCATGTATTTATTCACTCTTCGGGAACGATACTCAGAACATGGCATGCAGAAGGTCCGCGCAGTGGATGCAACTACTTGCTTCATCCACAACTGCACCTCTATTTCCCTAAAATTGTCACCTTCAAGGACCTTCGTCCCTGGAAGCTGGAACTGGCCTTTCATTTGCTTCCTTTTTAATCAAACCAAAGACTATTGTCATTGGTGGCCTGAGATATATAATGGGTGTCCCTATTGGTCATGCAGGTTCCATGATGAACGTGGTAGCTGTTCTTACCACTCACTTGGCTACTCTGAAGGGTTGACTTCTAGTTACCTAAAGTGGCATAAAGGCTCTTCATCCGATAACAATGGATCGTATACTTCAGATATACCTGACCCCAAGGCCAAACGTTGGGGCTATGTTGAGTTTGCTGTCTATGCTCGGACAACCTCAGCAAGACCCACAGGGTGGATGACTGTTGGCCGCACCCTGATTACGCCACCTAAGGCAACCAATCATGTAGTCGAACACATTAAGGAGTCAGAATCAAAACTGGATAAAGGCCATTGCAACAGATGTTTTTTCGTCCTCTGCCTGAGGATCAAAAGAAGTATATTTCCTATATGCTTCCATAATTCTCTCCAGAATCATAGAGGGAGACTCATTAGGACGTTGGATTATCTCTCTTACCATGGCCAAATTAGTCGGCCCTCTGGCGGCCACTCGGAGCCCCGCTATTAGAGCCCTGTGATAAGTGGAAAGATGCTACCAACCTTCAAAGGTGTTGGGATCCCAGTTTGGTCGGTTCATGGGCCCATAAGGATGAAGAGGGAGCATCACAGTGGCTTCTGAGTTTTCTATTTTCTGTAGCTGGCGGGTTTCTTTAGGTGGCCCAGCTTCCACCAGAAAAGGAGGGGCTGCTGCTGCTGCGGAGAAGTCCCTTGGAGGGCTTGGGTATGGCCCAATTGCCTCTAGTGGCGGAGAGGCTGAGTCAGTGGCGGGAGAATCATCTGGAATGTGTTGGGGGTTGGGGAGCGAGGGCAGAGGATAAGGAGGGGGAGGATTGTCCAGTCTTGTGACTCAGGAAGAATGGGGGGAAGATGGGGAGGGAAAAAAAGGTTTGAATGATAGGATCCTGGGGAAGGGGTATATGGCTGTTGATCTGGGTGGCCACGTGGTCCCGGCTGAAAGACAATATCTCTGACTTTTCGGATTAGATTGAAGTAGAAGGATCCTTCTGGGGGCCACCCGACTTTGAGGATGGGCAATTCTGAAGCACAGAGAGTCTGCCAGGTCTGACATTTAACTGAAAAATAATGATTCTGGGCCCTTGAGCGGACATCAGTCCAAAGATCAAGGGTCAGGGACAGAAGCGTGAAAGTGCTTTGTCCCATAATGGGAGTTACTCAAAAAAAGACAGTGAAGACACAAACGCAACACAAACAAAGACAAACAGTAAACGTTTAACATGGGTCCAAGACAAATATTAGAACTCAGTAACTGGCAAAACCTGATGGGTTAGACAATAAAGACAGACAGTAAACTCAACATGAGTTCGGGACAATGAACAAAACTGTGTAGCCAGCAAAACCTGATGGGCTGGCAAACCGAATCCTGAAGCAAAATATAACCGAGTTGAGGAAACTAATATTCCTTGATTTCCCTCGTCCTCTGGAGTGTCCCCCAGGGACGTGGCCAGTAGCTCTGTGACACGTCTGCAACCCACTGTCAGAGAGAGCTAATGCTCTTCACCGACAGCCACTTTGCCAAGCCCTCACCTGAAACCCGAAACCAGAAAGAGGCGCCTTTCTTACCCCGAGAGGAGTCCCTTGGGGTCTTTCGTCCGCTGCTCCGGATATCTCACCTGGGGCCTCCAGATGAAAAGGTGGGGCAAACATCGGAAGAAAAGACCACCAACAGGTTTTCTCATGCAACACCAAAGGGTTTATTGGGGGTATAGCGTGCTGGAGCTCAGGGCTCACTTCAGAGGAACAAAGAACAAAGAGCCCCGAGAACCACTTGAGCGGAGTTTATATACATTCTTTAGAGAGGGCAGGGACTTTACATACATCATAGCCTCCTTTAGCAAATCATCATATACCGCGGGAAAATCAAATAACAACTCTAAAACATGATTAGCACATTCATTGGCGGGAACAGGTTGGGCAGGGGGTGATTGGTCAGCCGTAAGAAGGGGTATACATTTAAATTGATTGGTGGATGCACTTTGATGTATATGTGGTGAGCTGCATGGTTTCTGGGAAGGGGCTGTTAAGTAACTAGGTCCTCAGGGAAGATTTCAACACACATCTAATGTGCAAATCCGGGAATTGTCTTAACTGCCACAGAAATTTCAGGTGCTGAGTGCAGCTTGGAAACTTTACAAAACCTGGTTCTTTACATTTCAATTTCAATTTCTTTTATTCTTTCAGAACCTTACAGAGGAAGGCGAGAGAGTTCATCGACAATTACTGCTCTTTTGGCCATTTTGGTTTTGGATGCACACATGGGATCTTTCTTTAGATCCATCTGGTGCTGATAATCTAAGCCACAGCCTCAAACAGGGCCAAGAGGCTGATTAAAACATATCCATTTCCAAAGCAATTACTACTCTGAAGTCAGTTACAGAACTCAGTCTTCTAGGAGAATCACGCCAGTGTTAAAGCCCAGGTGAACACAGTCATCTCTTCCAAAAGCCACACAAGTTACCACAATTAAAATCAAAACAATCCCACATGGCCCTCATCTACTTCCATATAGTCACTCATCATAATCTCTGGCTGGAGGTTTCCTTAAATGGCACAGCCCAATAGAGTGTCCATAATAAGCTCCCTTCTCCTCATTTACCTAAATTCAGGGTGGCCTGGACACCCTTCCTGTGAACCAGGATTGATCACATAGTTCTGCCATTAATACTGCTCTACTTCTCCAATTTGAGGCCTACTGACTATCAGGTATAGTATGTGATTTGGAGTCATTATTAAACCCAAGCACCTTTGCAGGGATTGGAAGAACTCATTTGACACAAAAATTCCAATACTCCCTTGATGGAGGTCAAGAACCAAACACAGGAAGGCAAGAGACTTCACCCACAATGACTGATTTTTTGCCATTTTGGTTTTGGATGCACACATTGGATCTTTCTTTAGATCCATCCGATGCTGATAATCTAAGCCACAGACTCACACAGGGCCAAGAGGCTGATTCAGACACATCCCTTTCCAAAGTAATTAAGCAAAGAGCCACTGGTGATGCCCATTCCTTTCCATTTTAAAACTGTTTTCTTCAGGCTTCACAAAGGGTGGCCTGAGGCAAAGACCTTCCTGACATTCAGGGCAACAGAACAATAGGTAAGCAAAAGGCCCAAAGCAGGGTTTCTCTACTGAGACTTTCCTGATCACACTGATATCTGAGTTTTCTGAGATGCTTGCCATTCCCTTCAGCTATGGATTACATGGCCACGTCACAGAGTTTGGAGGTGGTACATATTTTGGACACAAAACCATGAGCCTATTGTGGAGAGTGGCCAGAATTCAGGAAGAAAACAGGAACTTAGGAAGACAGTACATGTTGTCCATCGATAAGGCAACCTGCAGTCCATTCCTAAAATGGGTAGGATGAATGCTGGGAAGATTTCTACTAGACAGGACACATCCATTGATACATTCTCTTTTCTAATGTCTACAACCACGGACACAGTGGGATACACAGACATAGAAACACTCGCCTTGTCAAAAGACTTTCTAGAAACATTCCACTCCAAACCAAGCAAGCCGCCTTTCCTACCTATTCTCAGAACATAAGACAAAACCACAAACTCACACCCACACTGAAAAAGGCACCTCCTTCCCCAAAGTAAGTCTGTGACTATCCAGAGTGTCCTCTGACTGGTGGGCCATACTATGTTCCCCAGAAATGGCCTGTCCTGTCTCAGATCTGGTCTCCATGGCCAACTCTGTGAAATATCAGGGGCCCGCGGTGAGCCACTTCTTGCTTTCTCTGGAAAGGCCAGTCTTCAAAATTTCCTGGCATTTGGCCATCCTCATATCAGTAGGTACCAAAAAAGACTTACTCTGTCCTTGGTAAATCCAAACAAGTGATCCCACTGTACTGGGACTGGGACTGGTTCTGGATGCCTGGCTTCCTGGATCCCAAGTTCAGAGAGTTCCATCACCAAGCAAGTGAGGTGAGGTCACTTCCTTCAGAAACTGAATGACGTCACTGCCTTAGCAACCACTTTTTCCGAACAGTTGCTTCCATACTTCCTCTGACACTTTCACAAGTTAGATTGGTATCTCAACCATAGGAACCCGGGAACAGCTCTCCACAAAGGCCTTTGTTGGTCCATCTTTTCTACATTAAGGAGAGAGGGTGAATGAGACACAACCCTTCATCCTTACCAGGTTGTTTTCCATGGAAGATGACTTTTGCTCTCTCACGTTCTTCATAGTTGCCTACATGTTCTCCAGGGATCATTTCTGCATGGACCTTTGAGGTTTTCAGCAGGTGGAAGATCCACTACATTCCTGTATTGTAAGACCAACTCTGTCCCTGCTGTTCTGTAATGTTAGATTGAGGGAACAGTGTATGGTTAGGGTTAATAACATGTGTGATTTGGGTTAGGAATAATTCTGCTGGATGAATAATGGTATTGGGAACCTGCGATATGTATGAGAATATATAGGTGAAATATATGTATGAAAACAAAAATCTAGGTAAGATTTGAAGCCCAAAAGAGCATTTTGCCCTTGATTGGAATACTTAGATTTGAATTAGGTTCTGCACAGATTGGTCAGATTAATCAATATACAATGGCATAGGACCTTGTACCTTGGATGATTGAATGTCGAAGAGAACATCCAGTCAAAAAGGGATAGTCGGAAGTGAAAGGTTAATAAAATAGGTATTTGTCACTTCCTGGGAAGAATGTTGTGTTTATTCCGAGCATAATGGAGTTGTAAAAAAAAAATATGATGAAATTAAAAAGACACCTTGAAGAGTGTCAATGAGAGAGTGAGAGGACCAA